>NC_049989.1:609819-630353 GCF_000003815.2 Branchiostoma floridae
TGGCGGACACAATAGAAAAAGATGAGGATGAAAAGCCACTCCGAGGCCATGAGGAATGGAGAAAGAGCAAAACTCTTGGCTCCCTCCTCTGTAGCTCGGCTGACATAGCAGCCAGGTGTACAATGGGTAACATCGCATTCAGGTCCCTCTGGAAAATCTGGATCCGCCGATCAAAAATTCCATTGGAGAAAAAACTGCTACTGTACAATGCCACCTGTGTGTCAATCATGCTCTACAACTGTAACAGCTGGGCAGCACCACAGACAGTGCTAGACAAGCTAGATGCCTGCCACCGAAAACATCTACGAACAATCACCGGGCACCGATGGCCAAACAGCTTGATTTCGAACAATGCGTTATACAAGCTGTGCAACACAGGCCCACTGTCAACAAAAGTGAAACAAGCCAGATGGACTATGTTCGGACACGTACTGAGGATGCCAACCAACACACCTGCCCAGCAGGCCTTGGAATTTGCCTTAATTGGTTCCAACACCTACAAAGCCCGAAAAGGAAGGCACTGCAAGAACCTTCTGGGCTTACTGAGGGCAGACCTCAAAGAAAGAGGACTCGGACCATTACGGTCAGAAAGGAAACTTAGGGAGCTCAGGGAGCTCGCAATGAAAAGGACGAAGTGGAAAGAGTTGAAGAAAGACTGAATGCAGCTGCAGGGTGTCCAGACCACTGCAGCAGCAGGATACAGTGGACTACTAAAGAAATGACAGATGTACAGTTGAACTTGTACAAGTGACCACCTGGCCAATCTGACCAGTTTGTTGTAATCCAATACGGTATTTTCATACATTCACACAAACATTAAGATCATAGAATCCAGTCTCATGTCCACATAGACACTGCTGGTATTACAGAATATTGTCAATTTTTAGATTTATTACTATATATTTTCGTAGGTAATGCAAAGAACTAAAGCTATTCCAGCTGTAGTGTATCTGTATCTGTATCTATATAGCCGGTATAACCGCCGTTCGGCGTAACACACCAGCTGTACAATTGTTAGTCTATCAATTCTTGTGAAAAATGCTGCTGAATTCTGCACATCTGCTATTATTAACCTTTGGGTGTGCAATGAATACATTGTACACGAAAAAGTCAGTCTCATTCTTAAAGCTACGTAGACATTGACAAGGACATTAGAAGTAAAGAAACAGGACTGTCAGTTTACCTCATCGTGCCCCAGAAGCTGCAGTTGTTCGTCAAGATCACTCTAGCTCCGACATGTCATGTCATCTTCCCACAAGTTCTCACTCAATGAACTCTGAAGTAACAATGAATACAAAATGTTGTCACTTGTATCTTATAGCTATATTTATCCCCATTGTAATACTGTTCAAAACCCATAGATTCAGTGTTATTAATCAAATCAAACAAGAACAAAACATCATTTACAAAAACATTAGAAACAAACACAAGAAACAAGACCGCTAACCTACCTCAGTCTGTCCTAACAGCTGCAGTTGTTGGTCCTGATCACTCCCTGACATGTAGATAGTCATGCCGTCTTCCCACAAGTTCTGACTCAACGAACCCTAAGGACGAATACAAAATGTTGTCACTTGTATTTTATAGCTATGCTTATCCCCTCCATGATACCGTTTAGAACTCTTAGATTTAGTGTTTATAAACCAAACAAACAACATCAACACAAGAAACCAGACAGCCAGTTTACCTCAGCATGCCCTACAAACTGCAGTTGTTTGTCCAGATCACTCTCCGATGCGTAGATGGTCCAACCATCACTCTCCGACGTGTAGATGGTCCAACCATCACTCTCTGACGTGTAGTTGGTCATGCCGTCTTCACACAAGTTCTGACTCAACGAACCCTAAAGTAATGATGAATACAATGCAGTCATTTGTATCTTTTAGCTATGCTTTTGATACCCCCCGTCCCATGATACTGTTTAAAACTCTAAGATAAAGTGTTTATAAACCAAACAAGATTTAAACACCATTGAAAAGACATTAGAAACAATCAAAAGAAACAGGACAGTCAGTTTACCTCATCGTGCCCCAGAAGCTGCAGTTGTTTGTCCAGATCACTCTCCGACATGTAGATGGACATGCCATCTTCCCACAAGTTCTGACTCAATGTACCCTAAAGGTATGATGAATACATTGTAGTCATTTGTATCTTATAGCTTAATGCTTATCCCCTCCATGATATTGTTTACAACTTTTAGATTTATAGTTTACAAACCAAGCAAACAAAAG
Source organism: Branchiostoma floridae (assembly GCF_000003815.2). NCBI lineage: Eukaryota > Metazoa > Chordata > Leptocardii > Amphioxiformes > Branchiostomatidae > Branchiostoma > Branchiostoma floridae. The sequence continues at coordinate 612,051 of NC_049989.1, forward strand.
ATTTAAGACCATTGACAAGAAAATTAGAAACAAGAAAAAGAAACAAGACAGCCAGTTTGCCTCATCATGCCCCAGAAACTGCAGTTGTTTGTCCAAATCACTCTCCGACATTGACAAAAACATTGAAAAAGAAATAAACAAAAACAACACAGCCAGTTTACCTCTGCATGTCCCAGAAGCTGTTGATCCAGATCACTCTCCGACATGTAGATAGTCATGCCGTCTTCCCACATCCTCTGACTCTCCACATGTGGTTGGTTGTGGGGCTGATACTTCTTAAACTGCTTGGACACTTCTCCGTCATTCTGAGGCGTGTGGCTGGTTGCCTTGATGCTGTTAATGTTGTTTACCTCCTTTGGTTTCTGGAGATTTTCCATCTCATCCAGGAACTCTTCAACGCTCCAAGCACTAAACCATGGGAAATTCCACTTTCCCGCCTCCATGTCGTCGTGATCTTGGACGCACACTTTCTCCTCACATTCTTGAGCATCTTGCGCTATCTCCTCATAAACTTCGCATTCGAGATATTTCTTCAAGATGAAATCCGGCCCGTACCCATCGTCTATCGGCATGACGCGACCCCACTCGTCCTCTGTCAGGCACAGGTCGACTGTCCCGCCCTCTACAAACCGTTCTGTACCGTTATCATCTGTGTAGTACACAGCATCCTGTCCACAGACGTGGTACTTGCCGTCCTGAAATAAGGCACGGGTGTTTTAGCTATCATGTAACGTCAGAAATGAAGGAGAGGGGAGTCTAAAATATTTGTTGTTGTTTTGTTGGGGCGGGGCCCTTTATTGTCAGTTTCATTGTTAACGTTACACACTATGATTTTTGTATCTTCACACAAAAATTCTTTAACTCAAGAAACAGCTTACAGTTACAAGTAAAACCCTTTGTGTTCACGATTAACGGTACAGGGGACAATTCAGTGGGCTGGGTTATCCTTGTCAACAAGTCCGGATGGATATGATGATAAAGTGAATCTACTGTTGACAGATAAAAACGTCTTTTAGGCCAATGGTTTGACAAAACGTCGACCCCTAAACCTTTTACACAACAACACTGAGCTTATCATTAACTTACCAAGGTCAAAAAGGACACTTGAGGCATCTCTGACATCTGAAGAAAGCTTTCTGACGCTTGTTTCGTCTCTCCGTAAACTTCTGACATGTTTTTGCCTCGAGATCCAAGCATAGAATGACCAGGGCAACTTGACCTTGTCAACAAAACAACAGAAGTTGTGCGTCTCCCGTCACTATGGAAACATTGTGGCAACCAATGAGAGACAAGGTAGATTGACCGTACTGGCCAATCATAGGAACGCTCACATCACCGCTTGTTGTTGGCCAATCAGAGGCGTGGTGACATAACAATTGGACTATTCCACCCAGACGAGTGGAAGGGGGAACCATTGCAAAGTTCTAGAACCAAAGATATTAAAGCTTTCCGTTTGACACAGTTTTTGTTGTTGAATGCATCTGAAGCTTTACCAAAAGATCTCAAGTTGTATTCACCCTTTTCTTTTTTGAACATCGACTTTGATGTTCGTTACACAAAACAAATGCCATCAGTGGTGAACAATGCAAAGTAACGTTAACTAACGTTACTTGTCACATAATCATGCGTTATCGTTAGCTTGAGGGACATTTGACATTAAAGAAATAACGTTGAATGATGTACAAAATCTTATTTCACATGTAAGTACTAACGATTGAAGTTACCACCGCTTTCCCGTGGTTCAGATGTCTTGATACAGATGATAGATCTTTCCTTGGTGCTGAAAAGCCTTCTATTGTATGCTCTGAATTCACAAACACCGAAATTCATTTGCTGTGCGTTGGCGTTTTCTGCTCATTCCTTCAGGCACTTATGAAATTAGTTACTGACCACTGACATGCCCCGTGTTGTGGTGTATTGACCATTGAGCGAGTGTGCTTTTACTTAAATGTATGTGGCTCAGCAAGAATATTTGTGTGAACATACAATCATAAGGGCTTGCAATAACGTTACACATGTCAACACACGTATCACGAGCGCCCCCTAGCGGATGTATGTACAGTTGGGAACTATGATCAATAACTATGTCGAAGATGGTTGTTGAACAATCAGTTTAGAAAAAGGGCCGAGCATATACAAGAGAAAATGTATTACTAACAAAAATTGTTTATCAAGGAATAGTTTGAAGAAAAAAATTGAGCATCTATCTTTCTCTCGCCGGCGCCAATACAGACACGTAACATGACATACTGCACTGTTTCGTGCGCTGTCAAAGTACAGTGCGGAACGCTACCTTTAAATGAAATGTATATCTGTACAGCTTCAATAACAGTTATATGGATGCATACAAGATCTTAACTTGTTTTTGATGAGTTCACTGTAAAATGTACATTGACAAAAGCCATGCGCATCCACTTAGAACGGGTGTCGAAGTATGGCCCCCTTCCGTTAATGTATCAGGTAAAGCTTCTGTCTCTGTCTTTTTCTTGGCCTTTAATATGCATAAGTACGCCGTGTTTGTTGCCACCGACTATGATGATTAGAATGGTAAATAAACCAAGACCAAACTAACAGCTGTTTTTATCCATTAAAAAGATACCTACACATACCCCCCCCCCCTTTTTTTAAGACAGACTTTTCACAATAATGTTGGTAGTGCCGAATCACTGTGGTCACCTGTTACTAGGTATTGCTGGCTCGTGTCCCTAAATATACAACCTGTACCAAACAGCCACACAACTGTCATACACATAAGAAATAAGGCTTTACAAAACACTACAAATATTGGTCTTCATATGTTTGTTGAGTAGAAGACCGGCCATAGAAAAAAAACATAAGCATCACCGCCGTTGTTTTCCCCAGGGAGTGTGACCTCGAAGGTGGCAGACGAGCGAACGCCCAAAAGATTTGTCACTCTAACAAATGATTCGTACCGTCTATAAACATTAAACTTCGCAGAGTGACATGTCGAATATGTTTCCCAATACGTACACAGAGATTTTTTTGTGATTCTGGCGTTGTCGTTTTTCGTAATGATTTTGTTAGTCGGACCGCCGCATTTAGTGCATGCATTTCGACCATTTCCCATGAAAACACGACCTGGATTGTGATACATTCAGCCCTCCTAGCGGGAGACACACACAATCACAATTCTACTGTAAAAAAAAAGCTAATATATCATAGAATTAGAATTTTTATTTATCTTTATCTACATTGGTCACCAGCTTACGAAGGGAGCAAATTACAAAAGCGTGTCAAGTTAGGGCGCACTGTCTAACGCAGCTCAAAATCGGAAGTTATATTCACGATAACGTCCTCAGCGTTTGCCAGTTGTAACGCGGAGGGTGAAGGGTTCATGAACCGTATGAATGCATTCCTTATCCAAGTATGGTCTTTTGATGAATGTGTTAAAAATTCATTGATCAAAACTTGACCACTCAGTTTGGCACTTGAACTACTAGTATGTGATGGAGGGCCGTGAGTTCGAGCGTGTAAAAAAGCGTAGCATCTTAGGGCGGCCCCCGTTACCCCACATAACCTCCAGACTAAAAACAGTATGGCAACAATACAGCAGTTTTTTTTTAGATCATCCAATGAGTAAACTGTGACAGCGCATTTCAAGTCTGTTTGTCTCCGCCCAGCGGAGGTCTTGAAACTGCAGCCGACGCACAATCAATATCCGACCGAACAAACACCGTGATCCATAACTCATACAGGCTCAAAACTGATGTCAAACATTCACAATTGTTAACTTGTTGACATGCACAGAAGAATCTCTACGTCATTTCCAACACTATGACGTACTACTTTGCACCACTTTGATACTCTAGTTTGGAACAGGGGTCGCGGATGAATACTGTGTTCTGCGACCTTGTGAACGTGCTGGCACCGTACTGTCACCGTACTGACTGGGACCACAACAGTGCGGCCGCCAGGTTTCCGTCTCTGCAGCCAGCCCAAGTCGTCACTGGGTACAGCGAGCGCACACTTCCTTCGTGCCACACCTCATCTGGAACTACAGCACACCTCCAGTGTACCAAAAACTTGTTCCTAGAGACCAAGGAGAGACAGTGTTTTCGGGATATGGTGCTGTCGTCCGCCCCCCTCCCACCCCAGCACCGGATGACAACAGAATCAAAGTTCGTATCAAATAATTTGATGTGATAGAAAATATATTATGGCGAGAATCTATTTTTGGCTAGTGTGAATTGATAAATGTAGACTCGGCAAGTGTAACGTTACGAAAGCACGTGTTTTAGTGCTGTGAAACGTTGGTTTCTAACAAAATTATAATCTAAGCCAGTAAGTTCTATATTTAAGCTTATCAGAAACTCAGAGCCAAACCAGTTTGATTACTATTTGTGAGCCGTGTTTATTCAATAAATGATATAACATCTATTGGCATAATACCGCCACGTTAACTGCGATTTCACGAGCGATACTAATTTGATAAATGATCAACGCATCATTTTCTCCAGTTACATGTTGCTGTTACAGCTTACCTTTGCCACTTCCTTTGTGTATCTTTTTTGTCTCTCTTGTCCTGCCAAAAACGTTATATCGTAATTGTAACACACCGTGGAATTGCAAGGAGAACGGGTGCGTGGTTGGGAGGGGGATCCATAATACCGCCAGGAAGAAACAAGGCACAATTAACTGCCGCTATGTACCTTTATCAAGTTTATGCATCCTCTCTTGTTTCTTTCTTGTTACTAATTGCACAAAACAAAAAACTGCATGACCATGAGCATACAAAAAAAATAATGAGAAAACGTGTACTGTCAAAAAATTTTCATTCAACTTTGGTCCGTCGCAACTGCAATGACTTCTTTTAACTGCTAGCGTAGATAAAAATGGCGGAAAAATGGCGGCGTACGTTCAGGTTTGCCTGTTCAACCGTAGTTCCGGGCTAGTATGCAACGGTTCCTCACACTTTTACACGAATTGTACGTCACCAAAAGAAATTTAATATTGCTGTTGAATCATGCTCGTCTTGTGCCATGAGCAGGTTTGATTGTTATTTACAAATCTGGTGATAAACGTGACAGTGTGTTCATCCCACGACGAGCTCGCCTGCTCCGAAAATGGACTCAAAACCTTTTGCCTTCTTGTCTTCGAATGCATCATTATCGAAGGCTTTTCAAACCTGTGTTGAACGTGTGGATGTCTGAAGTGTGCATACCTCGAAAATTACTATTGCTGCACAAGTAGATCTCTTTAAATTTATTTGGCGGTATTATGATAATGGATGTTACTAGTATTCGAGTAACATATAATATAAGGTGCTTGCACTGTGCTCTTGCAATCATTACCAATCCCTGATACAGTACTATTGGAAGGTGATGGACTTTACAACATAATAAAACCATCTCTACTGTATCTGTATCAGTTGATGCTCTGCCAGTTATTGGTAGCTTGGAAACAACACTTTGCACAGAGCAATCAAAGAGCGATATACTGCAGACGTATTTAGCAGACCAGCAAATTATCTCTACCACAAGCCAAGAGACAGCTTTTTTTCAAAAGCACTTGTTTGGAAATGTCTGGGCAATTTACTTAGTTAGTTTGCACATATTTCTTGACTATTTCTTGTTGCAGGATTGCTATGGCAGACCCCCAGCCCCAACCTCCAGCAGAAAAAGCTGGGCCACCACAGATGCTGTTTGGACAGAACCAACAGGAAACAGGGATGAGGGGTGTTCAGGGTGACATGCAGTTTACACCACAGTACATTAGGAGAGCTCAGCCAGGCATGCAGTTCAGACTTCCACAGGCAGGTGGCATGCAGGGTAGTGTGCAATACAGACCTCAGCTTCAGTATCAGGACCACTTTTCTTGCCAACAATCTGCTCGGAATGCAATGATGGCTTCCGGTCCACGAGTGCCTTTGATGAGAATACCTGGAGATCCCAGCATGCAGCAGAACTCACATGGGGACGTTTCTCAATGTGGACAACAGGTCTGCTCAAGTCCACTGCAGTCTAGAGTTCCTCAGAATAGGAAAAGTGGCTGGAGCCAGGAGTGTAGGAGATTACCTCACACTGCAGTGTTTGGTGCAGCTGCCGCTAAAAATGGTCCCTGCACGGGAACATTCGGGACATTTCCGGCACATCATCACAAACAGTACAAATGTGCTGCTGCGGAGAGCAGGTGGGTTCACTAGTCTGTACTCTGGTACCAGTGATAGTCAAACATGGCTTTTTTTCCCCATTTTGGTGCATTTTGCGCTGAAATGCTCTGAGAATGATGGCCTGCATGTTGTTCTGCTGTCTTGGTTGTTATTTCAACACATGTAGTAACACTGCAGTCGTGCCATACATTATGTCTTTAGTGTGGCCAGTAATATAAAAGTTTGTGATCGAAGCAGGTCATATCTATGACATAGTGTCATACTATAGTGTCATTAACCCTCTGGTGGATACTATTACACCCTGCTTCAGGAATTTTACATAGAATATATTTACAGTCCAAAGTAACATCAGATATCTTTTTAAAAACTTTTACAGAACTGTCCCCATGTCTTACAATGTTACAGTTGTAAACACGAGGCTAAAACATGGCAAGATTGTGGCTTTCATCACTGTTGTATAATGAACACTCAGCTACAGTCGCTGGTAGCATCTTCATGGTAGCACGAGAATTCAGCTGCATAAGTCACCAAAAATCTCCTGATAACCTTGTAAAACATGTCCACCATGTAAACATGAAAACAAGCTGTTTCCCAAGATATGCCAGGGATTGCCGATGAGTAGCAATTAATTGTTAGTTATTCTTGGACCAGTAAGCCCAAAAATGTATGGCCGCCTGTCCATATAATCAGTTATGTTTTCACTAGCGTTTGTTTTACAACAAAATCACTCAAGAACAGCTGGATGGATTGGTTTTATACTTGGTAGGCTGTGACAAAAACTGGAAATGATTAGTGGTTTCCCTTGGTACTGCAGCAAAGCTTCCAGTTTTGATATCTTGTGTTCTGAAGAAGCTATGGACATGATTTCTCTTGGAGAAAGTGTTAGGTAAGCCCTTGTGACATAAGTTTAGGCCCCCTAGTGGCTAGTTGGAATTGGAGTGGCATTTTTGTGAAAAATTTCAGAAGAGGAGAACTCAAAGGAAAAAATGGATGTTCATGATTTTGGGGTTGTTATGGCAGCATAGAAATGTACAAATGAAATGTAAATTATGGAAAATAGAGGACATTTGCATAATTCTATCATACCAGTTTTTGTCAACGTATCTATTGTCCCAGAAATGATATGGTCTTGACATTTCGGTGTCAGATAGCTTTTCACATCAGGACAAGGTTGGGCAGGTTTGAGCCCCTAACATTCAATTTTGGAACTGCAAGGGCATTTTTGTCAAAACATTCTAAAGAGGATAACTAAGAAAGGAATGACAGATTTCCATCAGTTTAGGCAGGTGGGTAGCTTAAGCCACACCAATTTAAGTTCTGGGTTCACGGAATTGCCGCTCCTACTTTACTGCTATATTCAAGTATACAAAGTCATGACATGATACTAGTCTTATGATTATAAGATATGATGATAAGATAGCATTCTGACTTTCCATTGTTTTCTCATGATTAGTAGATATATAGAAGAGCTATAGCTGTACTGTGTCCTGCTGATCAGATATTGAGAATGTTTGTACTATCCCATGACCTTGTCTGCTTGGTTCCTCAGAGGTGCCAGTGTCAGAAGTGGCATGTCCTCCCAACATAGGAGAAGGAAGAGACCAAGTTCAGAGGATGAGGGGTGAGCTTCAATATTATTTTTGGCCTTGCCAAGAATGTGATGTTATTCATTTGGTGCTGTTCATTGATATGTGTGTTTAATTGTTAAATGTTTAGTGCATTTGTCCGTACGCGTGTTATTCAGGTTCAAGATGTTGTGGATGGATTTCTATGATCTTTGGTATGTGGGTGCACTGTAGGTCTTGGTATATATGGTATGATGAGTAAACTTTTGTCCATGGAAGTTTTAGGCAAGAAGATTGTTCTTTCTTGGTTGGTAAGGTATTCCTAGAAATATGAAAGAATAATAATTATTGAAGAATGATTTACTTCTGTCAGAATTGTGAACATTGACAGATAAAATGTAGTTCATCTTCCAGTGCTTTCCCTGCACCACTACAATGTCACAAACTTGCTTTTTTAACGGTGCACACCCCAATTTATTTGGGGTCTCAATTGGAGGCTGCCCTCATGTCGAGAGGCCGTCTCATCCAAGAAGTACATCAGAAAAGCCGTAAATGGGAATGAAGGATATCCCTCCAGCTTTGCAAACAACTGGGTTTTAGTTTCTGCACCCTCTCTACTCTTCGTAATTTTTGGGGGGAGAAAAATTTTTTCATGTAAAAAGATATGCAAAAAATTGGGAATTTTGACACAGAATTAAACCCATCACCTATAGTTTATTTAAAATGACTGATATTGTTGGAAAGAGAATATAATAGGTATGATCAAGCAAAAAAATTAAGAAAATCCTAACACTGAGATTTTTTCACCTGATGCGCGAGTCATAGCAACACGGCTCACAGAACGCATGGATGGTGAATATGGGGTGAAGCATTTCCAATGCGTAGGTACACACGGAAGTGAGGCTCTGGTCCAAAATCAATTTTCACCAAAAACACGTCACTTGTCACGCTTTCCAGCCATGTTAGTATGAAACACCATTTCACAGCAGCTGATGATGAGAAATTTGAACTCAAAGCTGGACCCTTGAAACCCTTTCGTCACTTTTGTGCACTACCACAGACCGCTGTTGCAGAAGAATTGGTGTGTGCAATGTTAAAGGGGTATATTGAGCCCCAAAAGCCTTGTACTGGTACCCTGCCTTGCATCAACAGGTACCAGTGAATTATCAAGTTTCCTGATGTCGTGTTTCTCTCATATTAGACCTTCATCGAAGCTGTTCCTTAGTGAGGAGAAAATGGCTGCTCATCTAAAGAAGCTGTCCATCAGTAATGACCACACCTATGTTGGCATGGCGACACCTCCAGGCTCCTCCTCCCTGTCTCCTACACAGGATAAGAACCGTGTTGTCATCGAGGATCTGAGTGATGACAGCAGTGATGAGTGGGCCAGCTCATCAGATAGTGACGGTAAGGAACATGCAAACATTAGCAGCAACGTTGGACAAGTTTTCTAACATTCACTAGTCCTATTAGGCAAACTTACCAAGAAACCAACTTTTCACTTGTCCAAATTTAAATGACATTTTCCTGTGTATTTTGTGTCTCTATTTTTTGTTGACCAATACTTGATGCCATGACTGTGAAAGATAACAAGTGAAAATCTCACTGATGGAAAAATCTTACTTGCCCGATCGACCAAATGGGGTAAGACGTGTACTTGCTCAATCAGCACTTTCACTTGCCCTTGACAATCGGGTCAATTAACTTGTCCAACATTGATCAGTCTATACTGAAGTAACAGAATGAGAGAAACAGTACGTTATAAATTACTCCATGCGAGACCTACGTGTTCCAGTCAAGGTATTGCTTCATTTTCCAGCAGATTAGCACATTTTTCTAAATATGACAAATAAAACTGGAGAATTCATGACTAGGGCTGGGTGCCTGTACGATGTACCAGTACAAAACCGTTTTTTCTCATTAGACCGGTCCAGGAAAACCGGACCTGAAAAAATTCAGTAGACCGAATGTTGGACCGATTGGAAAATGAACAGATTATATGATCAGGCATTCACACGTTTTCGGGGTTATCGGTCAAGGAAATAACAAGAGCGAAGCAGAGTAGAGTCTATAGTCATTTGTACCAACTTTCACAGTCAATTGTACAGAGGTAGTTAGCCATGTAGGATTTTTAACACGCCAGCGGGAGTCGAATACAAAACAGATTTATTTGTAGCGAAATGGACCATTGTTTTAAGTATCGTCCATTCACAAGTTTTCACATACTGAATCAGGTCCAGGTTCTGGTCCTGACCTGGACCTGATCCTCTGGATCTGACCTGGACCTGAATTTTCTGAACCCAGCCCTATTCATGACCCCTCCCTCTAAGGGTGATTTGTTGAAATGAACCAGACTTTCTACATTGCAGTGGACCTCACCATCCAGATCAGCCCGGAGCTGCAGAAGGGCCTGCAGCATGTGGCCGGGGAGAGGCTGCTGCCTGAAGGCCTGTTTGAACGGCTGTAAGTTGGACCATTGCTTTAAATTGTCTTTCAAAGGTGCAAGAGGAAGACAGCAGGTTTTTTGCAATGGAGACCAGTAACGCTAGTTCACCTTTATCCGCGGGGTAACCTATATCCGTTGGTTTTAAAGACGGGGTATTTAGGGATCAGGTCGACGGACGACTGTTTCAAACTGCATAATTTGAAAATATTACAATTTGAAATTACAGTCTGGCAACTTGACATGCCTAAAATTCCATGTTAAAAAACAAACAACGGATAAAGGGCACATGCGGATAAAGGTGAACTAGCGTTACCTTTTTTGTCCATAATATAGCATTGAGATTCTAAGTTATGCCGCTTCTTTTTGAAATTCCAACGTCCTCACAATATTATATTAATTAAGAGAAGAAAGCCTAGTGTAGAACTCAATTTATTTTCATGGTATAACAGAACAACAATATACGACAGGGGGTGCTTAAGTATTCATATGAATTTTAAAGAAAACTTCTGAATCTTACAGAAGTGATATGACATACTGCTAAGAAGGTGCAACAACATTTCCAATAGTAGAACACCAATGAAATTAAATGACTATATGCTGCTGATAAATGGAGTCTCCTTGCTGCAGACGTTGCTTTATATAAATAATTGTTTCATTGCAAATTCATGCCCATGTGGCTAATAGCAAGTGCACAAAATCAAACACACAGAGTGATTGAAAACGGGTAAGTAATCTAAATTCTAACATACAAAGATGAACTGATTGTATGTACATTATACAGAATATCGAGTACGATTCTAAGCCTACATTTACTATTGCGGGGTTTGACTTCTTTTTTGAAAACAGTTGAAAATGAAATGTCCTACATTTTCTATCATGGTAGATTGATTCGATGATCTTAGCAGAAGGTGTGTCTTTTGTGTGTTTTTAAAAAATGAAAAGTTTGGTATATATATCCAGAGTCAGCTACATGAATGAGTTTTCATGTAAAGATGCCCTGGACTGCTGTACCTGATGTGGTATTTATTTGCTTGCTCAGAAACCGGCCCTGCATGGATGTTGTGCTATGGAAGCCACCGGAGGATTTTGTACAGAGTGTACTGAACAGTTCCAGTTCACCAGATCAGCGCGTCATCCCAGCAGCTGTCCACTCCGAATCCCTACAACTCCCTCAGGACAACCCCTCCCCTTCTCCTGTCAGCTGTAGCCGTGGGGAGGGAGAGGGGATTGATACAGACGTGGTGAACCATGGAACACAGCGGGATGTCACCATGTTTGATTGTGTGGATGATGACATGGAGCTGTAGTAGAGCTGTGTAGTGGTACAGGGTGCCAGTTCAATCAGTTAAAAATACAATGTACCCGAACCCTGCTGTACCAGTATCAGGTCAATCCTGACTGGGATAACTAGGCAGGGGATATGGTTGATGAAGATTGGACATCCAGGTATTAAGATTTGCCCCAAAGCAGTTACTCAAGGAGCTGGATATGATTTTGGAAATGGTCAGACATTTCAGACAACATTCGTGTCTTTCATCATTGACACTAAGAAGATCTCATTGGAGAGCATTTTTTTTTCAAATCCCAGCTATGAATTGATATGCTAAAGAGATCCAGCTGGAGAGCAGGCTTCTATGAACTAATATGCAAAAAGAGATCAGAGGAACACAATTTTTTAGTAGTCCAAAGGAAACAAAGGTAAGACAAGTGAAGATGATGTTGATGCTAATTAGCTCTTGTTGTTTGGCAGGAGATGTCCAGTTTGACAGATTTGGTGTCATTATAGAAGTCATGTATATAATACTGGCCTGTGTCTACATGCATCATTAAACAGTCTGTTATTACCAGGTCAAATAAGCCTTTGTCCTTATTGAAAATAGACCATTATTTGAACAAGTTCAGGTACAGTCCAGGTACTATACCTAAACCCCTGTACCTGAACCTAAAACTTGTTTAGTTAACACAGCTCAGTGCTCAAAATACATGTACTTATTTTCAGCCAGGTTGCCCAAACAGCAACCAGAGTCAGAAGCTAGGTTGCCCTACTTCCAAGTTATTACTTTCTTCTTATCACCTACTTATCTATTATCTTTTCCAGGTAACTACTTATGTTTTATCCTATCAAGAAATAGATTTAAAAGCTTTCAAACAGCACCTTTTATTCAAAAACACGTCCTTCCCCGCTCAGATCTCTTCAGTCTCAGAGCTACCACTACTGCTGCACACGAGCTCAGACTCAAGCTCTGACTCCGCAGACTTGGCCCTCAGGCCATTATGGTCTAACCTGGGCCTTCCTGCTGTCTTCCCTTCAGACTGCCACCAGGCAATGGCATCTCTGGGCAAAAGTTGTCAACTGTCACAGTAAAAGTGATATTGCCATAAGGCAGTGAGATGAGAGGGTCAGACCTAAGGCTGTTCCACCAGTCAGACTTGATCAATTTCAGAAGACTGAACCCTCTTTCACACCCTGCAGTTGACAGTGGGAAGAGCAAGACAGATGTCCTTGAATCTTTCTGATTAGACGTTTATATGTTACATATTAATGTAAAATATGATTGTTACCATTGTTACATGCTTATAATTGTTACCATGTGACCTGTACTTAACCCTCATGGGCAAAAATGTGCAAGAAAGGTTATTACCTCCATGAAATGTCATGGAATGGAGGTTATATTTTCTGTTATGTGTCTCTGTCTGTGTAGATGTTTACTCAAGAACGGCTGGATGGATTGGTTTCATACTTGTTGTGTTGGTGCGGTGTGATGAAAGCTTGAAACTATGAGATTTTGGAAGCCGTATCTGTCGTTATAATCAATGTAATAATGTCAGAAATCACCCCTATATTTGAGATATATTGGTACAGGCATCGTGCTTTATGTGTTTGTTAAGGTTCAAGGTCTCAGAACACAGTATTTATACGCGACCCCCGTCCCCAAAAGTAGTTCGGGTTAAAATAGTGCACCGCTGTACTTGCAAAGGCCGTAGTTATTCTTCTGTGCACAACAGCGAGGTGGAAACTGTGGTGAATTGTAGAGGAATATATCGTTGTTGACACTGTATAACTTGGATTACGTTGCTTCTTCGGCCGGCGGGAATTTGCGCATTGATACTGTTACCGGCACTTCCTGGTCGTCGCCTGCAGTTCCATGACCTCCGCTGGGGGTCAAATCAAAGTGTCTTTTATAGAAAAACGAGCAGGCAAATCTATGCTCATTTTCAGATATTTTGTAGGTTGTACCCTCGGCTTCAACATACTAAATTCTTGTAAATTGTATCTGCACCCTACTATAGGTTTTGAGTCGTCGAACCACCTTACTTTGGGGTCCTTAACCATGTAAATCCCCATAGGCGAAAAACTGTGTTCTGAGGCCTTGAATGGGCTTAGCTGCAAGCAGATGGTGAGGTGATTTCTATGACAGCTGTATGGGGAACCCCCATTAGTTTTATTTATGTCTGCTTAGGACCGTTTCAAATATTTGTAACAGTTGCCCTGTTTGCCCAGCCCAACATTCTAGAACATCTGTTTTGGGCTGCGTAACCTGGAAGTTTCGTTAGTATGCTGGGCAACTGTTTCCCGATGCTGGGCAACTGTTTCCCGATGCTGGACAATTTGAATATGATAAATAACTTTGTATTTAGCCACTTGTGCCTTTGGGGACCTGGTGTGTTATACTTTGTTTGCGCTGTTAGATTTTGTGGTCCGTGTGGCTTATGCTGATGTTGTGTTGGTAAGTACTTGCATTATTATATATCGGGCATCAACATGTCCCCATATCCTACATGTAGGTATTGGTTGTCGGATATTTGGTATATGTCCTTTTGGTTGTGTTGATGATGTGTTTGTATCCTGTATTGTATTTCTTATATAGCAGTAGTGTTTTTGTCATATGTCATATTATGACAAATCATACAGTTGCGATTTATCCCAGTATGTAGAACATAATGCCTGTCTTGGAAAATGAGCGGTTACTGTCTGTGGTTTTCGCACCTATATTTTGTTCCCGTTTGCGATATTGATATATGGTTTGGTGTGCCCGGTGTTCACAGTCGTCCTACGATGCACGTTGGTTCCTTGGTTTTCTCGTATGTGATATTATGACAAAGCATACAGTTGCGGTTTTACCTAATATGTATGACATATTGCCTGTCCTGGAAAATGAGTCGTTACTGTCTGTGATTATCGCAACTATAGTTGATGTCCCGTTTGCGATATTCACATACGGTTTGGTGTGCCTGCACACAGTCGTGAAACGATGCACGTGTCAGAAATCACCCCTATAATTGTAATATACTGGAACAGGCATCGTGCTTTAAGTGTTTGTTAATGGGCTTAGCTCCAAGCAGATAGTGAGGTCATTTCTATGACAGCTGTTTGGGGAATCCCGAGTTTTGGCTGTCTGTGTACAAGATTACTCAAAAACGGCTGGGTGGATTGATTTCATACTTGTTGTGTTGGTGCGGTGTGTGATGAAAGCTCGAATCGATGAGATTTTGGGAGCCGTATCCGTCGTTATAATTGATGTAATAATATCAGAAATCACCCCTATATTTGAGATATATTGGAACAAGCATCGTGCTTTATGTGTTTGTTAATGGGCTTAGCTGCAAGCAGATAGTGAGGTGATTTCTATGACAGCTGTTTGGGGAACCCCCAGTAGTTTTATTTATGTCTGCTTAGGACTGTTTGAAATATTTGTAACAGTTGGCACATTAGACCCGCTGTTTGCCCAGCCCAACATTTTAGAACATCTGTTTTGGGAGGCGGACAATTTGGATTGTGATAATAAATTGCATGTATGTACTTGTGCGTTTGGGGACACAGTATGTTATTATATTTCAGCCATACCATAGGTATGGTGAAATATATTGTATTCGTAATGTTTCTTTCTTTCTTTCTCCTGTCAAATCTTCAGAACACGGTATCTCCGTTGTTCCTCAACCGAATGACTTGAAATTTGGCACAAGGGTAGAGTGGGCCAATACCCTCGGGGTTTTTTTTCATTTTTTCCATATCTGTCTCTTAAATGATTTTATTAAGGTTTTTTGGTCATCTTAAGACCAAAACTGTATATTTGGGCCCCCTGTACCCTGGTATTATAACCGAATGAGCTGAAATTTGGCACAGATGTGCCTTGATAAGTCCCCCATATAGATTCAATATCAGTTTTGGTGTACAGTACAACAAAATGCTTATTTTTGCGATTTTTTGACCAATTTTTGACCAAAAAAGGACACTTTTGGCCCCTGTACCCTGGTATTACAACCAAATGAGCTGAAATTTGACAGAGATGTGCCTTGATAATGCCCCCATATAAATTTAAGAACACTTTTGGTGTACAGTACAACAAAATGCTTATTTTTGCGATTTTTTGACCAATTTTTGACCAAAAAAGGACACTTTTGGCTCCTGTACCTTGGTATTGCAACCGAATGAGCTGAAATTTGACACAGATGTGCCTTGATAATCCCTTCATATAAATTCAATAACACTTTTGATGTACAGTGCAACAAAATGCTTATTTTTGCGATTTTTGGCCAATTTTTGACCAAAAAAGGACACTTTTGGCTCCTGTACCCTGGTATTACAATTAAATGACCTGAAATTTGGTATAGATAGGCATTAGATACTTGGTAACAAGATTCAAGTAAAATATTTGACATAAACAACTTTAAAATGATTAATTTTGGCACTTTTCTGAGGGGAAATTTGTTTTCTTTTGGCCTCCTGACGTGACCTTCCGTGACCCCGCACAGAGCCACACCTGTGCGCGTCAGCCGGCGAGTTAATTGAATCAAAGACCTAGCCAATCAGCGAAGAGGAGGCCAAAGGCTAATTAATATTCATAAGCGGGGCCTCATGATCCCGTATATAGCAGTGTTCCCGCCAGGGGGAGCAAAGCCCGCCTAAGGCTCTCGCATTTTAGACTATTCAGAAGGCTTTATATTGTATCAGTTCTTAGGGGCATATCTATGATAATCGCAGCAGTCACTTAACTTCTCTTCAGGAGTTTAGCGTAACACTGTTTCAGGTCAAACCGTCAAAGGCAACTAAAAACAAACTTTAACGTTACTGAGTTCAACAGTACTTATAACTTGTTATCCGAAGTTGAAACGCTAGCGATGGTATTTTCGCTGCGCTGTTAGCTCCGTGCGACTGTTGTTGACGGTCTTATAACGGTATATTTTGCACCCCTGTACCCTGGTATGAGTAACATTTGGTATAGATAGGCATAATACTGTAAATGCAGAAATATTCGCGGTGGATTAATATTCGCGGTTTTCGCGGCGGCCGCTTCACCGCGAAATTAAATCCACCGCGAATATTTCGTCTGCTGGCGCCGCCTAAGGTGCCCCTTTTTCGCTCCATGTACATACTACTACTGTCTTTGTCACTGTATAATGAAATGTTTGACATACTTACTACGGTGAAGACACACATGTAATTTTTTCATACGACCAACTGTATTACAGTACTGTACAGTATGTTCACCATGATACAAAGGTCGTACTACTGTATACTATTACGTATTGAGAGGGTAGATACGATTAGATTAGTAACAGTGGCTCACGCAAGAACAAGTCAAAAGCATGGAAACTGTTCTATCCGTCTGTATAGGACCCTTACCGGGTAACCAGCAAGTGTTTTCCGACTGGCGGTTTGTAGAGGCGCCGGGTTTTACACGGCAGTTCGTGACTACAGTGCAGTGCTGAAAATGCATTGAATTTCGCGGGATGGCGCTACCGCGAAATTAAATCCACCGCGAAATGTCCATTTTGCCGCTACCGCGAAATTAAATCCCCGCGAAATTAAATGCATTTACAGTATAGTTGGTAAAATGATCCAAGTAAAATTTTTGGCATAAAGTACTGTAAAAGGCTTAACTACAGCACTTTTTTTAGGGGAAATTGGTTTTCTTTCGTTCTCCATGCCGTGACCTTTCGGACGTTCACCCCACAGAGCCGACATCTGCACCTGCGTCTAGCCGGCAGGAAGAGTTAATTCAATTAATGGTTCAGCCAATCAGCGAAGAGGAAAGCGAAGGCTAATTAATATTCATAAGCGTGACCACACAATACGTTAACTTGAAGACTCAGGCCGTACAGACTTCTCGCCAGGATTTTTTCAAAGCGTCGGACAGGGGTCCGGGGGCCGCCGAATGTCCCTGGCGGGGTCCAGGGGCAGGGCCACTGTGGGGTGGACCCAGGTGGGCGAAGCCCCCCCGGAAGCTCTTGCATTTTAGGCTATTGAGAAGGCTTCTTTTATCAGTTTTTTTAGGGCCATATCTACGATAATCGTAGCAGTCACTTACTTCTCTTCAGCAGTTTGACTTTAAAATATTTCGGGTCAAAGCTTCAAAGACAACTAAAACCTCATAAACAACAAACTTTACTTAGCTCAACAGTATACAAAAATATTGTACGGGTTGCCATCCTTAGTTGAAGCGCTTATTTATAGCGCTAGTATCTTCGCTGCGCCGTTAGCCGCCGTGCGACTTTTCTTGACGGTCTGATATCCCTACGTCGCCGCCTCGCTGATATTCCCACGGACATGTTTAAAAAAAAATACCCAGCAAAAAACGCTGTTCTGCGTCAAATTCTATTCTATAAAACTCAGTGTTACAGTCTAAATATTTTGTAGAAGCACCGCTGTAGGAAAGAAGGTCCAAGCAATGTAAAACATCACGTAGCATGAAGTTCGCTGTCAACTGGCACACGTGCACAGCACATGACTGTTTGAAACTCTAAGTCTAATCAACAGCCGTGTTTGATTGATAGCCGGCGGTCCTATGATGAAGTCGGCGAAAGGTGCGTTAGTTAGAAAATCTGCGTTTAGTTTTGATACGTAATTATAAGTTAGACAGTGGCGAGAATGATTATTTTCTCATCAATATTTCTCTTCAGAATTATTTGAACTTAATTGTACATCTAAACAATTGGCTTACCTGTGCAATGTTTATATGATTAATGATCAGTGTACTGAAATCATGTGTAACGTATGGCTCCTAGTCAATAGATCAGCATTTTCTCTATAGTGACCACCTGTCTATAGTGGCCACATTTCCTAGTGCTGTTGTTGTTTGGCATAAACTTTGAACATTTAAATTGTAAGTAACTTCAAACTGCCAGAGTTTCAGCCCAATAAAACACTCTCAGCGCCAGGG
>NC_049989.1:632955-637000 GCF_000003815.2 Branchiostoma floridae
ACGGCCAGCAGTAAAGTTTTACGTCATAGCGGTTGTGACGGACCAAAATTAAATGAAAATTCTTGTCAGTATACGCCCATTTTCTCATGACTTTTTGTATGCTCATGCAGATTTTTGTTTTGTGCAACTACTAACAGGAAAGAAAGGAACAACAGAGGATGAATAAAGGTACATAGCGGCAGTTAATTGTGCCGTGTTTCGTTCGACCGGTATAGTGCACCCCCTTCCAACCACGCGCCCGTTCTCCGTGCAATTCCGCGGTGTGTTCCAATTACGATATTATGTCTTTAGCAGGACCAGAGAGACAAAATAATTTACACAGAAGAAGTGGCAAAGGTAAGCTGTAACAGCAACATGTAACTGTGTGTGGAGAAAATGATGCGTTGATCATTTGCCAAATTAGCATTGCTTGAGAAATTGCAGTAAACCGACCGGTAATATGCCAATGGATGTTAAAAGAAAAATGAAGTAATGTTATCTTCTGTTCGGTATACCATACTCTGTTCAACTGCTGTCCACTTGGATTCCATAAAAAGAAGGCAACTCTTTTTTTGTGTGCAAAACTTTTGTTTATCCACACACTCGCATCAGATGGCGGTTCAAAGAGGATGTCATCCATATTATCAGATCATTATGGCTAAAGGCATATATTAGAACTTGTGAAGAATGTTGTGATGACCAAATTGAATACATCTGAATACTCTTTAGTCGATGCCTCAGGGTCCATACTTTTGAAGTTCCTAATATTTGAATGAATGGAAAGTTTAACATTAAACAGTTCAAGCTTTTGTCAGCCAATGACATAAAAAAAAGACACAAATGAACAAAAGGCACTATAATATTGAAATTCTTTAATGCTTCACTTAGCATCTCCACTGCACTTACATATTAAGGGAATGAACCTTCCTGTACATTCCCAGCTCCTCTAAATCTATTATTGCACAGATTAGAAGTGTCCACACCTCACAACCCATGCAGAACCACCCTGTCACCCCCACGTTTGTAAATACTGTGTTCCAGATGAAAGCAATGTGAGATAATATAGCAGATTCATCCCCAAAGATAGCACAGATCGGGAGAAAAGGCTCAACACCTTACATTTACTAAGTTAAACATACATAATTTCCCCTTCAAGGGATGTGTTGTAGATGTTTTCAATTTTGAAAATAAGGTTCTTAGTTGCATGAATTGTCTTAGTTGATCGTATTTTCTAACAAAATAACCCAAGTTGATTAAAATAAGAAAGTCAAATCTTAGCAAATAAGGTTTTGGACTATTTTTCCATAAACCATGTAAATGAGGCCATTTTCGTAATTTTAGGTCTAATAATGTTTCCCTCATGTATTTAGCTTCATAATGCTGTATGAAATTGCTTTACCACTAAGGAATTATATTGTCAGTAATTATGCAAATGAGGTCTATTTACATAATTAATATCTCAACATTCCCATTTTTCTCAATGAAAAATGTTACATGTCTGAGCCCTATCATGGAATGTAGTTGATTTATAAACTTTCCTTGATTATGCAAATTAGGTCCTGATTTTGACAATGAGCATTTTATCAAAACCCAAGCTTAATATACAAAATCATGACGATCCATCTGATTCTGTCATGTAAATTATTCACTTTCAAGATAACAAAATTGGCTCCTGCAGTTCAAGAACAGCTGCAAGAGGGCCTAAATCAACACATATTTCCTATTGCAAGGGCTTTCTACCACTCAAAAATCATAGCATGTCTAGAATACAAGATATCCAAACTGGAGGTTCTGCTGCAGTACTTTAGAAAGCAAATAGTTTTCCCACCCCTACCCTCCTTCCAAATATCATCATGATCCAGTCACAGCTTCACGGGTTATGCTTGTTAGACAAAGGGCACCAAGTGATAACCTTCTTGGCAAAGGTAACTAAGATGCAGTGGTCCCACAAACTTCACCATTCTCACTCTATCCATTATGGGACCATGTTTGTCTTAAGGTAGTGCAACTTTTTATTTGAAATTCAGACAAATTCTTCGGTAGACCTGACCTTAGCCGCTGGAAATGCTGATTAATTTAGTTTAGAAGATCTACATTCCGCTATATTGTAATATACATTTTGTATACTGTATCATGCTTCATCTGTATTGCTAATTATGGAAGTTTTTTGCTCAGGCAGTGCAGGTACAGTTTAGAGTGCAAAATAAGGAATTGTTCACTAGAACACATATTTTGAATGTAGCCCTTTTGCTAATGTTAGTTATTCTTTAATGTAAAGAATATTTTCAATGTCCATTACTTATTATATGCATAACTTTTTTTGTCAAGGTAGTCATGACTATGTTCATAGAAAAAAAAAGCTTACTTAATCTTTTTTAAGAATGATTGGAAAGAAAGGGAAGAGTGTGAGTTACCCTGGACAGATGTGAAGCTTGTAGAGCAGAAAACACCACAAAGACAGAAAAGCAAGCTCCTGAATAGTGATGTATTTTCTGGGCATTTACCATGTCAATAGTACCAATTTTTTTGTGTGTAAGCTGGCCATCATTCTTGTGGTTATGTGAACTATGAAAAACCTAGTACAGCTGCTGCAAGAACAGGGTCCCAGATCGTGCACCGTGAAAAATGTGAAAATGGTGAATGCATGTATTTTGAGTACCAATATGAGCATGCTATGAAAATATCTTCATTTTCAACATCATCAACGACTCTAAACAGGAAGAATCGCAACTTTTATGTATGATATGGAAAAATGCTTCATGTTTTGAACTGCACCATCTGAGTGGTCTGTTTTTCAATACCTTAAAGATAAGAAGATAGACATTGCTTTTATGCAAGAAACTTACATCAGCAGTGCTGATATAGAGACATGGAAGACAGAATGGGGAGGGATGCTTTACGCACACCCTGGTACCTGTCATAGCAAAGGACAAGTTATTTTGATATCTAAAGGTTCCAACATTAAAAATGTGGAATTTATAGATATATCTGAGAGGGTCATTGGTGTGAAATTTATACACCATGGTGAGAAATTTGTCTGTTTCAATGTATATGCTCCTAACAATGTAGTGAGTAAGAAACTGTTCTACAAACAGGTTCTAACTCAACTGCAAGAACATTGTTGTGACGGTGAATATTTTATGTTAGCTGGTGATTTCAATACAGTACTCAACCCTGATCTCGACAATGTAGCAGGGAAAGAGCATGATAAAGCAGAGGTTAAATGTTTTAATAATTTGACAGACAACCTTGAACTACTTGACATCTGGAGAGTCTTCCATAGTGAAGACAAGGATTACACATGGTCTAAGAGAAACCCTTTTACAGCCAGGAGACTAGATTATCTCCTGATTAATGACTTTTTGTTTGATAAAACTACTGCATGTGAAATCATCTCTTTCCCCTGCAGTGATCATAGAGCTGTTGTATTGGATATGTCTGTAACACAGTTTGACAAAGGACCTTCATATTGGAAATTCAATAATTCATTTCTAAAAGATAAGGTGTTTGTTGATCGTGTTAATGAAATCATAGGAAACATCCAAGAAGGCCTTAGTGACTCTGTGATCGAAGATAAACAGTTAATATGGGACATCTGTAAGAGTAAGATAAAAACTTTCTCAATTAGTTACGGGAAACAAAAGGCTCTTGAAAAACGATCCAAACACAACATAATTGATGAAAAATTAGAACGGCTGGAAAAACAATTAGCTTCCGATCCAAAGAATTTAACTTTACAGCAACAGGTGCACAACACAAAGGCTGAGTTTGAAGCATTAGCCCTTCACGAGGCGCATGGTGCACAAATCCGCTCAAAAGTTAAATGGATTGAGGAAGGAGAAAAAAACACAGCCTACTTTCTTCGACTTGAGAAGTCACGTGCCATACACAATGTTATTACAAGCCTCAGAACACCTGACGGTCACATAATAACAGATCAAAATAAATTATTGGAACAACAAGTCGATTACTATAGAAAACTATACAGTAAAAACGACGATGTCGACATAGAAAGCTTTGATGACTTTATTACAGACGTAAATTTTCCGAACGTGTCTGACATGCA
>NC_049989.1:637298-638774 GCF_000003815.2 Branchiostoma floridae
ATAGGTGCAAAGATATAGCAAATAGATACAGACATTTTTTCTCACATGTTGGACCAGACCAAGTTGGATATATCAAGGGACGTAGTATTTTGAATAACATACGAGCCATAGATGACATAATTTGCTTTACTAGAGATTCTAATGTTCCAGGTGCCATTCTCTTCTTAGATTACAGCAAAGCCTTTGATACTATTTCCAAAGACCTCATTATAAAAGTTCTTGAAAAGTTCAATTTCGGTTCAGATTTTGTTCAGTGGGTAAAGGTATACACTAATAATGCCCGTAGTTGTATCAATCATTGTGGTCATATCTCTGAATGGTTTGACCTGGGAAGAGGTGTACGTCAAGGATGTCCCCTGTCTTCTCTTCTGTTTATTCTAGCCACAGAGCTCTTTGCTCTTAAAGTCCGCCAGTCTTCCGAAATCAAAGGTATTACATTATCTGGGCTTAGCGACTCCGATGTTGAATCTCGAATTTTTCAATATGCAGATGATACTGAACTGATAGTTGGTGACAAAATTTCTATTGATAGAAGTTTAGATATTATTAGACATTTTTCCGTTTTTTCTGGTCTAGTTTTGAATAAAGAAAAAACAGTAGCCATGTGGCTAGGCCCTTGGAGACACTGCTCTGAACAAGCTAGTGGGCTAAAATGGTGCACCACAGCAAAATGTTTAGGGATTGTTTTCTCATCTGCATGTTGTGCCTCTGAAGTAGAAGTAAATTGGAGCAAAAAATACTGTAAGATGAAAAACATTTTATTATCTTGGGCTTCACGCAACCTTAGTCTTATAGGAAAAATAACAGTGCTCAAAAACCTTGTAGCTTCACAACTGTCTTACAGTTTTGGTGCACTTATACCACCGGATAGCTTCTTAAAGGATGTTAATTTGATGTTTTACAGATTTATCTGGAAAAGAGATAGAGTAAAGCGTAATGTGATGGTTCAAGACTATTCAAAGGGAGGATTGAAAATGATAGATATAAGAATAATGCACAAATGTTGTTTATTACGATCGATAAAAAAATTGTTATCCGGTAGTGAAACTCCTACTCCTACATGGAAGAAGATACAACTGTATTATTTTAAGAAGTTAGGACCTGATCTTTGTATATTGAGACATAACTGCTCGGCAGTCCATGTGTCATATAAAGATTCACTGTTGCCCTTACCTCTCTATTACCGTAAACTCATACTTACTTGGTATGAAATGAAACCTGTACAGAATGTCAATGATATTGAGGTACATCAAGTAAATTGGCAATTGTTATGGAACAATGCTTGTATAAGTTACAAGGGCAACATGCTTTATTTTAAGAAATGGATTAGACGACATATTCTTTATGTAAATGATATTGTGGATGATCAGGGTAACTTTATATCTTTTGATGATGTAAAAGCTATTGTTGGTAATGATGCACATGTATTACTACAGTATCATGCTTTAATCAATTCAATTCCCAAACAATGGAAAG
>NC_049989.1:638945-640689 GCF_000003815.2 Branchiostoma floridae
TTTCTTGGCATGTACTATGGAAATCTCCCTTCTTGACCACTAAAGAACCCAAACTTATTAGTTTGCAATGGAAGATCTTGCATAATATTTATCCGACCAAAATATTGTTGCATAAGATGAGAATTGTAGAAAATAATAAGTGTATTTTTTGCGATATTATAGAATATATAGAGCATTTTTTCTTTGACTGTAAAATTGTTAAACCATTATGGGATTATGTGGAAAGTTTGTTTAGTTATTCCATATCTCTCACTGTACATGACATTATTTTTGGATACAACCCTCATATGTTAAACAAGTTTCGGTACATTAATGAACTGCTGCTAGTTGCGAAACTATCCATTGTAAAATATAAGTCTACAGTGTCATCCCCGAATTCACTATGTCAAGATGCAGAAATCATTCTGAAAATTTTCAAATCAGAATGTATTCTTAGAAATATGATACAAGCTACATATTGTACAGCTTTCTGTGACATGTAATAAAGTGCCGTGACGAACACGGAATCAGGAAGAAAAAAAAAAAAAAAAAAAAAATCTGAGTGGTCGGAGGGGCTGTTGCCATGGCAACCATCACATTTAAATTTACTGACAGCAAGATGACTAAAATGTCTTGAGTGACACAAGCCCTTCTTAATGTAGTCCTTAGGCCACACCAATTTAATTTCTTGGTTCACGGATTCGCTCGCTCCTATTTTTTGGAAAAAAAATAAAAAAATAACAAATTACCACTCAGCAAATTTTCACCATTAATGAAACAATTCACCAACTTTCTGGTGTAGCAAATTGGCCTTTATATTATAAGCTCCTTAAAGTGTGGGTACAGGTGCTGTTACTGTACAGTAATAGTGTTTTTTGTACTTTTTCAAGCTGAAAACTTTTTATCCTATATGTTTTGGATTGGCCCTTACCTTTACCCCAACCATTTTACAATTTTTATTTTTATTTTGCCCTCTCGCTCCATATTTTTCATGAAAAAATCCGTGAACCAAGAAATTAAATTGGTGTGGCCTTAAACAAGGTCACACATAGTGGTCATTTTGGAGGAGAAAATGGCTTATGAGTAAACTTGTGACCTCCCCCAGACAGCATTGACTGTAAAACATCCTACAGTTCTGGCTTTCAATACAAATATCACACACGTTAGGGAAGAGGTGGGTCGCTCCAGCCCATCCCCTGCAAACGGGGGGTTTATTGTGATCAGTGCATGAACTTTGAGAGGACACAGGACATTGGCAACGTCTACAGCTGCGGTTACTCATTCTGGCATTCATGTTAACTCTTAACTAAGTATGTTTTCCTGAAACCATTCAACACCCTCTGTGGGCAGCCATGTACATTAGTGTCTACATACTTGAATGTACATTGTACATGAACATTTATTGGTAATATCTATCTACATGCACAGTGTCAACACAGAATGAGACTGGCAACATCAAAATCACACGAAACAACTGAAACATTGTAACGTGTATCCTTCCTATTAGAACTTTGGTAACAACTCTTATCATTGGAAGACATTTTTATCCATGCAGACCAGTACACAAATGAATCTAAGGAAATTAAAGGCCTATACCAACCTATATGACAGATCAGGTTTAACTGCACAATTTTACATGGACTACCAAATTGACCCCCATTTCAACAAACCCCTCTTATGACACCCCCCCTCCAGTGAGACACAAGGCATCGTAGAACCAACTACACATTTGTACACCATCATCAGATTGTACATGATTTCTTAC
>NC_049989.1:640789-643051 GCF_000003815.2 Branchiostoma floridae
CAAATCTTTTCATGTTTTAGGCACTACATGTATGTCTGGCAAACAACATTTAAGTTAATAAAAGAAGACAATATCAACTATACAAATGTACACAATGTGAATTGCAATATTCCAGCATCCTACTCAGTTCTGGAGAACTTCTGTTGAGCTGCATTCATGTTTTAATCCATCTTATCCTCAATTGCACTGTTGGGGAAGGAGCCATCAGAAGTATTCTTTCTGCGTATCAAGTTTTTACATGCGACAAATCCTGTTCTCATGCCAACTCTGTTGTTTGTGGGTACTAAGTTATTAATACAATGACAGCAAGTCTGGTCAGTAAAACTAACTGGCTGGACTTCTTCCATTTCTAGTTAGCACCTCTATACAGACATGCTACAAATATCCACCTACATGAGGATACCTGAAGGACCATTAGAACTACATATACCCTAGTAACAGAAAGCTCCGCTCTCTTTAAATGTTATGATAAAGCAAGGCATATCTTACATGCTGCATGGCTTTACCTGCATTTTCTTCAACTATTACAAAAGAAAGAGAAATTCTTGCTGCATTTCAATCTTTTTTAACAAAACATTAATTTTTTAGAGAGTAAGTTAACAACCCTCACATTTCCTAACTAGACTAGCAAGGTCAGGTTATTTCTTATTAGTTCTCATTTGTCAGATGATAGTGCAAATCATCTCATACAGCTTCTCCCATTGGCTGACTCCAGAAGACTAGTGTTGATTGGTACAGCTAGCATCAAGGGCGTTATATATAACATCCTTGCTAGCATAGTGCTGCTGTTGTCAGATTATCTACATGTTTATAGACATGCTTAATCTGAGCCTTTACTACACGGAATACCTCTATGACACCCTTCTATCAAAACAGCAGTCCTGTTGGTTATTTCTGGGCGCACGGAAAGTAGCCTGAAACTACCAGCCAGCACTTGGTTTGCTACCTACACCTGATAAAGTTTTGTTGCAAAGATTTTTTCATCTATATAGTGGTTTTCATCATATACATTTTCCAACCTGACTAAAATATCATTTATCTTGCTACACGTATATTCTCCTGTTGACAACCATTGGCTGTAAAGATAAAAACATCATTTTAACAAACTATTCTGATGGAGGGGGGCACTGTCCACTCATCTACACATCACTCACATCATGTACTACATGCAACATACATTTTCTTTGAACCCTTTGCTGCATAGGTAAACTCGGAGTGGACCATAAACCAAGTTACCACCAGGGCTGAGGAAACATAAATGTAAATCTACAAGTACTGCTTTTCATATTTACCACAGTTTTGTTTCATACTGCACACCAGGCCTTGCTGAATCAAGTTGAGTACATGTACGCCCCCTATTTGCATGTGTGTACATGTGGTGACTACAGGTAGATATCAGGACAGTGTGCAAAGTCCCCCTGTGCCTTGCAGTCCCAGTAATTGCCTTTGTACATGTGAATGAAGTTTTTGGTCTGGGGATCCAGTTTCTTCTCAAACCACACTGGCTTGTGGCCTTCATACGGCTTGCCTAAAATGGAAAACAGACATTGTAAGAAATCTGGGGTACAAGTCCTACAAGAATGACCAATTAGGTGGGATAAAAAACAATAAGTTGTTAAAACAAACTAACAGGTATCATATTTTCTTGTAAGTACACACTTTTCCAAAATGCTCACAAACAGAAGCCAGACTTTACACGGAATTTCCACCACTTGAAGGTTACCTGAGGATTACCCTAGCGACTCGACTTGGATATTTGATTTTCCAAGCTTGTAGCAGCATCAAGCTCCATATAAATACTAGAAATTTTGTAGATGATCTGAACTTACTAGAAACATGGCTCAAGTCTTTCAAACATGCTTGTTCGTAATAACACATCTTTGTACCATGATGACCCTACATGTACCTTCTGCTGCTGCCTGCGCCGCTTCAGCCTCTCGTTGTTTCCTCTTGGCTCTTTGTTTTTCCTCCAGCTGAACTTTCAGGGTGTTCGCCTCGTTCCAGTGACCATTCTCCATCGCCCTCTGGTCAGGCCTGACTCTATTCAGACACATTAGGAGTCATCACAGTTTCACACCCTGCACAGGGGCATGAGAGGCTACATATACTTTAGAAGTCCCTGTGATATATATACATACATATATACTGGAATGGACTTAATTTTGATTTGTATTAGCATTGCTAACATAAGTATTATCAATTTTTTTATCATAAGTGTGAAGACCATCCGACTGCTGCCTACGCCTGTCTCAGGGATCCCAG
>NC_049989.1:645044-646822 GCF_000003815.2 Branchiostoma floridae
TGCCATCCTTGTCTGTAACCACACCTGTCACCTAAAACATCACATGTACGTTACAGTAAGAAAAACAAGTACAAATTTAAAGTTTTATTTGTCACTTCTCAGAATCTTCTATTTTTCCCAATTTGAAAAAAAGAGCCCATAGGACACAAACTTCCATTAAGTAATGCTGGTGTTTGCTGTGTGTTTAAAGGAATTCGGAAACATTCTGTCTTCAGTGGCCTGCCAGCCACATTCTTTTTCTTTCTTCTAAATATAGCCAATTAAAACTCAGAATGGCTGATGATGTGACTGTCACAGCAAACGTGCATTATATACCCTCAAAAACTGCCATTGCGTAATGCAGGTAACAGTAGCCGGCAGTGTAACTGTCTACGACACTAGAGGATGGAGGTTTGTGTCCCATCTATTCTTCATTTCTCCTTTTTAGACAAATATCCTATAAAGACAAATCTTCACCTTGTGAACAGGGCATCGCACATTTCACAATCAGCCTTTTTATTCCTTTTCTGATGATTTTTTCTTCTTCCCTTCGGAAACATCCAGCATTTTCATTGAAAATGTGGCCTTTCTAGTCGTGTGATTTTTTGTGTTGGCAAATACAGTTCAACTGTCATCCAAAATGTCTGAAAGTGAAACCCTTTCTGACGATGGACATGTCATCAAAAGGATCTGCCCTTTCTGAGGGATTATGTATGTATCAAATTGAATACACGTAGTATTCATTTCAGAATACAGTTGCTAGTATGCCCTGGGCCACAACAGTAGCTGTAAAAACGGCACAAAGAACAACCTTCTTGGCATAATCAGCATGGAGGATGTATTGCAATGCTGCATTCTGAAAACTGTCAAACTTCTGACTGTCCAACTCCAATTTCTACCCACATACATGTACTTCAAAATAATGCAATTCTACATCTCTATGCAGTATTGTCCATACTTTATTGTAAATTTCCTGGTATGGCTTGTACCTTTCTGGGAGTTTCCCTGGAGAAGTAGCTGTAAGGTGTGTAGACAAGATGACACTTGTCCCCCGTCTTGTGGTTAACAATGTCCATCTCTCCACTCTGATAGGAAAAAAAAAATCACATTTCAAACAGCGCCCTACATAGGCCACACCAATGCAATCAATTGTTTCTGGGAATACTGCTCTCATTTTTCTCAAATGGAGAAAACAATTTGAGAAAAATGTCACTTACTAAGTAGCAGGAAATTTCACATTTGGTTGATTATCTCCATTGCTACTTTGTCAATTGCTTTGTGTCATATTTAAACAAAATGTTTACTTTCTACTCTGTACAATGATGCAACATTTCCATGATCAAATGTGTGTGTGTGTGTGTGTCTGTGTGTGTGTATGGGTGAGATAGTATCATTGTCAATTAGGTGTGGGTACCGGTACAGAACATTTATGTGCAGGTCCAGGTCCGGACCTGAACACCTTATCGTCTGTGAAAACTTGCGAGTGGGAGATACTCAAAACAATGGTCAATTTTGCTACAAAGGATTCTTATGTGGAATATCCGACGTTCATTGATGTTTTGAAATCCTACTAGAGTCATATGAACAACTGTTACACTAACCGCCTTCTTTTTCCAGACCAAGTTTGACTGTAGAAGCTTGGTAAAACTAACTATCAACTCTCCTCTACTTCACTCTTATTTTCTTGGACTGTTAGGCCCTAAAACACATGAGCACCTGCCCATATAATCTGTTCATTGTCGAATCGGTCCAACATCTGGTCCACTGATTTTTTTCTGGTCCGGTTTTTCTGGACTGGT
>NC_049989.1:647042-679787 GCF_000003815.2 Branchiostoma floridae
CATTAATCTCCTCTACCACCTAGGATAAAATTTGGCCGGTCCAAGTTGTACCAGACAGAAAGGAAGGAAACATGGATGAAGGCTGAGTTGAGGATCTGGCACAGCTGCGGTGCTGGAAAGTATGTCTTCTAGCAGGCTAGTGTGCACCTGTATACCTCAGCGACTTTGATTTGATTTTAAAAAGTACTGCATGCATATCTAACTGTTTGCTGAAGATATCACTACATATTTGTTTTTCACGATTGTTTCAGTGCTGAAGCTATGATTGCTGAAAAAGAAGGGCAAAGCTTTGAATTCATAGTTTTGCGCAGAACAACTAACCTGTGGAATGATGTTGAGGTACTTTCCACGGAACTTGGACGTCATGGTGAACTCCTGCCAGGACTCCCAGCCATGTTTGCTGTCAACAAATGCAGCAGCTGCAGGGGGATGATGGCTCACCTGGGGGTTAGGAGAGCACCTGTTACATGGTGAAACATAATCTACACAGTAATTTTGAACTCCTTCTGGACTCCATACTACAAGGAAGATTAACTTTCATTCATGTTTTCATGCGTGTTTAAATCAGTCTCAATTACAGAATGTGCTATAAAATGCAACAAAAATTCACCAAAGGCTACTGAGCATGCTAATTAAAAATGAATGTGGTACAGGGCTCGAAATACTACCTGCATATGCAGGTTAGTGCAGGTAAAATTGAAGCTGTGCAGGTATTTCTGGTGTCTACCTGCACCAAACCTGCATTGGTCCATGTACTGTTTTTTTTCTTCATACAATGTTAATGTCCTATGATGTAGGTGTATGTCGATTGTTATTAGCTGCATTGACCACCTATTAAATATAAGAGTGAGAAATAGCAATGGTTCCTCAACAATTTTAGTATGATCCATACTTCCTAAATTGAGAGTGGTGCAGGTAAAACTTGTCTGGTGCAGTT
This sequence comes from Branchiostoma floridae, assembly GCF_000003815.2. Lineage (NCBI taxonomy): Eukaryota > Metazoa > Chordata > Leptocardii > Amphioxiformes > Branchiostomatidae > Branchiostoma > Branchiostoma floridae. The sequence continues at coordinate 647,980 of NC_049989.1, forward strand.
AATTTTCAATATTACCTGCACCAGTGCAGGTTTGCAGAAAAAAGTATTTCGAGCCCTGTGGTACTATGTCTATCATCCTGTACTAGTACTTGACTGCAGAAGTTATCCCCATCCATGTTGCCCTTGTGTATTATGTATCATACTGTAAATGCAGAAATGTTCGCGGTGGATTAATGTTCGCGGTTTTCGCGGCGGCTGCTTCACCGCGAATTTAAAACCACCGCGAACATTTTTCCATAACAGTAAGAGACTGCAGTGCATGGTGCTACCGCGAAATTAAAACCACCGGGAAAAGTCCATTTTCCCGCTACCGCGAAATTAAATCCCCGCAAACTTAAATGCATTTACAGTACATAGCCCTGGCCTCGATTCCATACCTGTTCTGTGATTGCTCTCCACCCAAACTCCTCTGTAAGATCTAACTCGTACGTCTCCCCCAGCAGGGGGTTGAATGGCTTGCCTGTCCGCTGGGTTGTTGTGGAATATGCTGACGCTGTGAAGGCTGCCACATATGCTAATTGCTCCGTGGATGATTCCAACTGAGCAGCCTTGTTGAGAATATCTGCATACTCAAAATCTTCTGTTAGCCTTTGGAGCATGGATATGGGCTCATTAAAGTTAACCTGGTGAAGAAGAAAACAACAGTTTCCTTACAGACAATAGGCTTGTTCTCAGTGAAATATGTAAATTACCCATTTTTGCTTTGAGATTTAGATGACAGGCATAAACCAGGGTTTGTGTTACCAGGTTGCCCAGTTGTGCTGTGCAACCATATTTGTTTGGTGTAACCTAGTTTCAAGTTCAGTGTGCAATCCCACATGGCTACGGACTGCCGATAGTAAACAGAATACTGTCAGTGTAAACTGAAGAAAGAATTAACTTCACATTTGAACTTCAGTACATCTATATCTCTAATAATAGCTATTTTCTCAGTTACTTTGTTCCATAGCCTTACTGTTGTTGGAAGGAAATCTCTACTATGTCTGACAGTGTGAGAGCCAGGGTGTTCTTGTGTATAGGATTTTGACAGGCATGTCACCCACTGCACGATCGAGAGTTGCACGACTTTTAATCAAGATGTAATTGCCATAAAAACGCATAGGAAGGGAACATAATGAACATCTGTACTGTAGGCTACTGACCGGCATGGGGATCTTGGAAAGCTCCTTGCCGATACAATTCTTCATGATACTCCACAGGTTCAGGCTGATGTTGGGCTTCTCGGGAATTCTTGTTCTTCTTCTCCTCCGTGGTTCCTTGGGAACTTTGCTGGGGGTCTGGGGGGTCCTGGGGCCACCACTAGAAGAAGTCTGGGAGGCAATCCGCAATAAACTATGTTACAACAGGCCAAGCAACTCTTTCCTCTTCACTACAAACAGTTTCTTCTCAAGTCACTGCACTCCAGTCATTTCAATGAAGAGACTCTTTTTTAAACAACCAAATTATTTGACATTGACATCAAATCTGACTGGTTCACTAGTCCGGCGGCACTTCATGTAGGTGTCGCTGCTTACAGCTTACAGATGTGGGCAGAAATGTATTTACATATGTACAGACTACTTTACATATAATGTTTGTGACTGCGTATGTAAGCTGTAAGCAGCGACACCTAGTGCTGCAGTAGAATGTAAACCAGTCAGAATTGCCCTGAAGAAGGTGACAGGGTGTCAATAAATTAATAGTTGTGTAAAAAGAGTCTCCTTATTCAGTGACATGTCAACCTGATGAAACTATTCATGGTTTAGTAACTGTTGTCATTACTAACAAGTTAGACTGTGAAAAAACAAAATTACATTTCTGACTGGACAAGAGTTCATAGATCTCCTACCTCCAGAAACTATTTAGAGATTCTAAAAGACTTGTTGAAAAACAATGAAATTGCCAGTTTCTCAATTTTGTCTCCATTTTTATGCAACTACAGGCCTGTAAAGCAATTTATGTTTGTTGATGATTTCCTCTACAGTCACTCAAATATCATACACATGATACACATGAAATATGATAAAAGTGTGAAAGGCCTATTCTTGGGCAGAAAACTGCTATAAAATACATTGTATATCTGCCAGAATGGCAAAAATTAATGTTTTTGACTAGTTTCATGTGTGATTTGGTAAAAAAACTATCTGTAATTAGTATGTTGTCTTGATATTCGGCATGTGGTTAGTTGTTAATGAGAGCTGGAATGAATTTTACTTGTGGGTCTCTACTGCTTGTTATGGTACTGTGGCAGAACTTTATTGGACTTCCATATTTTGTATCTTTTTATCTGAAGACGGTACAGTCACCAAATTGTAGTGGTAGATAGATATTAGGCTGACAGAGAAGAGACAGTGGGGCCTTATTGTAGCTTTTCTGGAAGTGTAGGGGCATTTTTGTCTGCATGTGGTGTATGCCAACAGTGTGAAGGAACTCCTGTGCACATTATGACAAATGTCAGGTCATCAGGCCTATACCAAAAGGCCATCAGTTAACTTTCCATGCCAGATTTCCCGTCACTTGTTCCAGAAGTGAAGGACTTGAATCCAACTGACACAACTGACACAAGAAGGGTCTCTATCATCTGGGCAGTGAATATGAACACGTTGCAACTGTACATGTACATGTACACACCTGTCTTTAAAAAAAAAAGGTGACAGCAAACTTACACTATCTACAGAGTGTTGGGAGGCTGTTCGTTCTAATTTCTTTTTGGCCTTCACCCCAAATTCCTCTGGCTTGTCAGTTGCCTCCTCGTCAGAACTGCTGATGTACACAAAGTCTTTCCCAGCACCTTCACTTGCCTCGCTCGCCATACTGGCTGCACTGACTCCACTGGGGGTTCGTCTGAAATGGTAAAACCACCATATCATGTAAGGACACTTCTACTCCACAGTGTTACATACACAGCTACATTATAGGACATTTATGTATAAAACCCAGTACATGGACCAGTGCAGGTTAGGTGCAGGCAGAAACCAGAAATATCTGCACAGCTCCAATTTTACCTGCACTAACCTGCATATGCAGGTGGTATTTCGAGCCCTGACATGTATACAATCAGGTATATCCCTACTTACATTGTAACAGCTGTATTTAGTACAATGATGCTTTCATTTCAACAGCAACATCATATGCTACCTTGCAACAGCTACCAGTACATGTAAACTTATAGTTAGTGTTTAAGAGGTTAAACATATAGAGATGGAGGAGGCCTAGTACAGAGTTTGCAGTTTCAGTAAAGGAAGACTACACATATACGTACATACATGTGCAAGTACAGTCTCCATGCAAATATAAGGCTAGTGGGTACTAGTACTAATTTGACTTAAACACGATGTCATAAGACCTACATCTAATCCTTTGATTTAACCACTGAATCAAAATGTTTTTTTGAGGTGGTTGTTGCAAATGACCAGGCATTATGACACCATGATTATGTACATGTACTCCAAGGAGGAGGCGGGTCATTAACACTATTATAATAGAACCTATCTATTGTAAACTGACCCATTAGTTTGGGACAAATTCCCGTATAACACATAGGTCCTTTAATACTATACATCTCAATATATTTGTCCAATTTTGACAAAAAAAGTTGAAAATTGACATTTTTCATTTGGATACATAAGAAGATTATAGATTTCACTTTGACACCAAAATTCCCAGGTAATATTTGGTAACATTGCAATCTTGGCATGTCAAATCTGTTTCAAGTCGCTCTTTTCTGCTGACATGTGTACAGTGTATCTGATTGGTTAACGTCACGTGTACACTGTCCATGTGTATCTCTCCTTCTGACTGGTCAATGTCATCTGGCTAAAAAAGCAGTGCTGGTATGGAGCCTGAATGTGTTTAAATTTCACTTGTACTGAAAGGTATTTTATTGTAATGTATCCGATAGACAGAAGAGACTGGAACTGGTCAGGGGAGAGGTTCCTCAGAGAGAGACAATGCCCTGCCATGAGGGTGTGGGACCCGATAGAGAATACTTTTAAAAATCATATATGAAATTCAGTGCAAGTGGAACTGTACATTACTAAATATCAAATGGATCAAATTTCCATAATCAAAAGAAAAAATATATAACTTGTTTGGCAAATAATGGGAACTTCATACTTGTGACATACGTGTATGTTACAGATTAACATCATCATGGAAAATTATGTATATTTGGACATCACTTGCATAACTAGCTAGTACAGTAGTAGAAATAATGAGTAGTATTCTGCCAAAGGATGGGACTTTCAGCAAGTTTCAGGTTGAGACAGTTTGTAACAGTTGTGTAATGTACATGTAATGTCCTTAATTAGTGGAGCCTGTCAGGTAAAATGTACAATGTATAACACTTGTGTCCTGGATCACCATACTTTATTGTGTCTATGGGTGGCCAGGACAATGTTGTCATCTGATTGGATTTTAACTTTTAAGAAGAAGTATTGATGTGACATGAAGGACTCACAAGTGTGTTCCTGTGAGGCCGAGCATTGAGGGGTTTGTCCCGGGGAATCTGGGGAACCACAACAAGGAGGTTTAAACGGTTTTCAGCAGCTCTACATGTATCATGCATACCATATTTTCTCCATTCAAGTACGCACCTCAATCGAAGTAAGCACCCAAACATTAGGGAAAAGCACATATTCAGGAAATCTAAATGTACACAATGTCATGTGTGTGGCGAAGCTGTGTGTGTTAGTGTGTGTGTGTTTGTGTGTGTGTCTGTGTGTTTCCAGTTAGATGTACTTGTATTAAGTTGTTCTGCCACTTCATTCAGATGCTGAACAATAGTGATGGATGTGGACTGAAGCATCCAGAAGAAATCTATGAGTCTTATCCAGTTGTAGACATTAAATGGTCTTTAAATAAGCCTAAACTCAACTCTGTATGAAACTGTTAGTACAATTTAAAACCATAAAATACTCTTGGAAAAACAAACATAAAATAAACATGTGGTCTTCATGTATCCCCTTTCACTCGCATACATCTGTAAATTCTAGATAAAGGGTTAAGAGTCCACTACTTCAGGTTGTGCAAGTGAATTTCTTCTGGTGCAAGTAACTTTTGACTCAACTTTCACCAGTGCAAGTTGACCCCAAAATGTATTTGGAGCCCTGACGAATATATTTTTTCAAAAAGTACTATATCATCTTGCATCAAAATTCACGTCTTGTCTCTTTCAAAGCTGTCAAAAAGCCAGACATGCCAGTGGGTTCCTAGCTGGTTTGGGTCCTCTTCCCATTCAGTCTGGACCCAACCTTAGCAATGCCTTGCTACCACTTTTGGACTTCAAGTGCAGACTTTAAGTGCGTACTTTAATTGAGAACGTATGGTAAACGGACCACTCAACACAATACATGCAAACCTTTTAGTGTACAAACATTGTAACAGTTACTGTATTGTTATTTAATATACACTCATACAATCATATGACAATGATAAATTCGGGAATTTTGATTTTGCAACTTGGTAATCAAACATATGTTTACATTAATAAAAAAAGCCATGTAAGAATAGAAATATTGTGCACTGAACATTAAAGCTGAACCTTAAAGGGGTATTCCACTCCTGAAGTGGGTATTATAATTCCTCAAATAAATAGTTATGCCTGAATATGATGTTTTAAGATTACTTTCATAGCCTATGTGTGCATAAATGTCATCAGAACTTCCAGCCAACACCATTCAATATCATTTGGGTCATTCTGTAGTGTATAAAGGTAGGCTTTTCAGATAGTAGAGTGTTCCCTAAAAAGTGCCAAGATCTCGATAGTGCCAAGATCTCGGTCTCTTCTCTAGTCTTCAAACTTTTGTGTACATTCTTAAATGTCTGATAGTCACCCGACTGCTGTCCTTAGCCTAGAGACCTTACCATTACAGAGAAATTATGCCTGACGTCTGTCATACAAGCAGTTCGGTGCCACCATTTGACATTGACATACTTTCAACTTCATAAAACTAAAATGTCTAAATCTCTGTATCCTAAGATCAGATAGTCTTCAAACTTTTTTTGCATCTCCTTAAGCCCCCTTCATACAAGAGCAAGAATGAGCCGTCAGAATTAAAATTATTTTCTATTCCTGGCAATTCCTGCCATTCGTAGTGTGTTCCAGAAATTTTCACTGTATTCCAGCTATTTGTGCCCGTTCTTGTGGCTGGCTCGAAAGTTTTTGACATGTTAAAAACTGTTGAGGTGCATTCAAAGTGAAGAAATATGGAATGACGTTCAAAGTGTATTCTAAGTGTATCTTAACTATTCTAACTGTGGCATGAATTTTGCATATACTTAATTCCGGCTGGTTCTGCTTGATTCCTGCTAATAAGGTTTCAGTGTGAAGGCCCTGTTAAGGTGTGATAGTCACTTGACTGCTTTGTAAAGATTATCCAGACTACCGTAAGCAAGAAAGTGAGACGGACGTCGTCTATGCAAGGAAAATCATACGGTGCTATACATTAGAAGTATGGTGTACTTGGATTCAGAAAAGGATTATTGTCGAAAAGACAGATGAGGTAATTTTGCGAAAAGTCGGGTGCATTTATCCAACAATATGATCTACCAGAAAATAACACTCGCTTCTGGTGTGGAATGCCCCTTTCACAATCATACAAAACACATCCTATACAAACATGGATTTATCCCGTGCAAAATTATCTACTCTTCCCACGTACCTGCGCATAAGAACTCTATCCACACATGTGTGCAGAAAGCAAAAAGGGAAACAAACAATGTTGCTCAGTGACATGCAGCAAAGGTGAACCTGAGCAAGAACTTTGTGCTTGAAAATATGTAGAAATTCATGGTGCTAGACAGGGTTGTCCACAGGCTTATTGAGTTGGCTTTAAACTTGGGCAACCACATAAATATAAACCAACACAATTCAACAGAACATTTTAATGACAAAAAATAAAATAAAACTATGTCACTTTCACATTTGCTGCAGTAAAGCCACATTGATTTGATTATATCATAATGATTATAATGTTATTATATAATAAAAAGTTAGCCTTCAGTATGAAATGTAAGTGGTCACTGGTCAGAAAGATTAAACAAAATCAATGCCTTAACACACTCATGAGTATGGAATACTGAACAATAGACTTGATTTCATTTTTCTTCTTTGGAATTTACTTTGGCATCCTATGACATTTGTATCCGTCTTTTTTTTTTCAATTTAAAGCATATACAATGTATATGTATGCCCTCATTTTACAGTAAATGTTACTTTGTACGACTTTTTTTGGCAAACAGACAAAATTATAATGCGCATGCAGATATAATCCATATAATCAAATCAACATGGCCTCACTATAGTGATGGAAAAACAAGGACAGCAGTAAGCTATAAGTATGTACCCAATACAATGATTTTTCCATCAATGGAAATTGGGCTGGCAGAAATAAAATTTGAGCTGGCTAGAGCCCTGGTTGGCATGGCCTCTGTTACGTTTTGGCACTTACCAGTCCAAGAAAATAACAAGGAAAGGTAGGGTTACAAGGGCAGGTAAAGTAACAAGTAGAGTTTATAGTCATCTCTACCAAGTTTCTACAGTCAAACAGTTTACATGTACATATATTGGACCATTGTTTGAGTATCACCCATTCACAAGTTTTCACAAACAATTTGTCCAGGTACCTGTACTGGTTCCCCCACCCCTCACCCCCATGAAATAAAAGCCAGCTCTGCTACTACAATCATGTATGTGGTTTTTCACTGGGTGCCTGTTAAGGCACAGGGGTTTCCATTGCTGTGCAGTATGGAAAAATTGTACTATGTATAGTACCTCACCTGTGTAACCGGATGTACGATGATGATGGGACTAAAGCACTATCACCAACTCAGAACCACAACAAACACCTATTTCTTCCTGGACAACTAGAGTGGATTTGCAGTATCCACTTCTACTGATGGCAGTACTGCTTTCTGTTAATAGTGATTATACACAACTAACTCACACATCAGTCACACATGTTTGCTGTACCTACCTGTGTGTAAGGTGAGAGTCAGGGATTGTGATTGTCCTAAACTCGCTGTCGGGAGTTTCGTCAATCGCGTCGAAGAATTCCCCATCTTCGTCATCGCTTCCTGCCGTGGATTCAGGCTTCCTGTCTGCAGCAGCTGTTGAACAGTACACGAGAGATTTGTTTCACCTGGCTATCAGAGATGAAGTGCTTCACTCCCTCAGCCATATTGCTTTGCAACTGTTCCAGTTCAACAGACAAAAATAACAGCACTGTGGATGTACTTGTAGGAGAACACTGCATTGCAACTACATCATTTATTGGAAATAGATTACATAAACACACATTGTACTGTATGCAAAACACACAGAGATAAGGCAAAAACAATACTTCACTCTCTTACACTAAGTAAGTTACAGTGAGGATCCTGGTTTGACTGACAGCTTGGATGTTTGTGACAATATCAAAATAAATGCTGAAGTTTGTCTCTTGTTTCCAACCTTTATCGTTGGGTGCAGCCTTTAGACTGCCCTGAGAGGCCTGTGCTCGGACCTGCTGCTCCAGACTGTTATGTTGACGTGCCAGTGTTTCCACAGTTTCCTCCAGTCGTAACCTCTGCTCACGCTCGTACTGGAGAGTTTTCTGCCACTTACGGCCCTGTGTCTGGGCCAGGTCTAGGTAATCAGCACAGGCCTGTAGGGAACAAATACAAAATCATGCTATGCTAAACACAGGACAAAAGTTGGCTTGCCAGATAAAGATAACGTAGAATCTCACCCTGTCGAAATCTTGCGAGCCCACATGTGAAAAAGATTTTAGCTGAGGACTACAATAGACATGGAAGACCCCTCATATTTCTAGACAATTGTTTTCGGCACTATAGGGCAAGAAGTAGACAAAACCTTATTTTGTTTCCTTTTTTGTATGTTAATGTGAGTTTTACTTGGGGGTAATGTCTAAAGGAAACATCATTGGGTACCTGAGTAGTTGTCATATGATGATCATATGTCAGTAATCATAAATACAATGTAGTATACTACAATTTTCCTGACTTAAATCACTTGCTTCAGGTTCCTAGTAGAAAGTGCATGTACATGTATCATTAAATGTAAAAGCACCGTCGGCCCCCGGTTAGGGGTCATGGCGGGGAACCTATGCCCAATTCTTGATATCTCGTGCCTGCATGAAATATTCAGTTTTTGTAAATCTCTTGTTTTATCTTGTCTCATTGATCATGCAAATACATCTGCGATAAGCATAAATCTACTTTAAATAATGGTCATGATAATGCAGATCATAATATGTTTTGTTTCACCAGCCTAAAACATAAAATGTTCAGAATCTGCATGAAACTGAACCATGTCTGTACTTCTATAATATACTAAAACTTCAATTGACCTTCTACAAGGCAGCCAAGATCACCAAATTTAGAGGAAGTATGCCTTAACTTAAATCATCCATCTCTAGCTACTGTAGATGTGAAAGGAAACTGAAGTACAACTCACATTAATCATAGCATTGGACGTTATTCTGAAAAGTGTTGCTCTCTCATTGACTGCTTTGACTTTGCTCTGAACGTCCGTGCTGTTTTCTTTATCCAGCATCTCCAGCTCACTCAGCGACCGCTGCAAAGCTGCGCCGTGTTTTGCTGCAGTGGACAGAAATGCAGAATATACATGTAACATATTAATATACACTGGGACTGGAGAAATGTGGCCACTATAGACAGGTGGCCTCCATAGAGAGAAAATGTGATCAATTGACCACAAACAATAAGTTATACATGTTTTCAGTACCCACTAATCTTTCTCACCAAGTAACATTGGCAAAGTCAAATCTACCGAAAATGATTGAAATTGCCTTGCGCAATGTTGGTAGATTTGTCGACAAAGACTTGAACTCTAACGTTCAAGGCACACCTACCTTCCGCTACCGCCAAAATGACCCTGTCGGGAACTACAAATTCTAGCAAACTACGATTTCAATCCGGCATACCGCCACTGTATGGTCCCAATAGGCAGTGTTTATGTCTCTACGGGACAATTGTGTGGCCGTGGCTGCGTTGGATAGGTAATAAGAAAAATCTGTCTTGCTTTGTGTTCGATGATATCATATCAACAAACGGCCTTCTTGGTGTGCTTACCTATCAAGTCGTTGCAGGTATTGAGGTCCTCCAGCTTTGCAGACAAGATGCGCAGTGTGTTCTGGATCTCGTTCTTGTCAGGAGATGTGTGCGACTGTCCGTCATCATCATCATCTGGGATCAACACAGCAGAAATCAGTCAGACTTCAGCAAATCAATCATTGTGCATGCAACGGTAGGAAAGTAGGGACATACTAAGTTTATCCTTCTAATTTCGGCACGACTTCAATGGAAACTGTGATATGGGACTGTTAACACTGGGAGGGCGACACATTTTTGTGGTTGTAATATCTTGTATCAAGGCTTTTCCGCTTGTATCCAGAAACTCTCTCGACACATAACCACAAGTATCCGCTCAGTGTTCATATAGAACCAACATGTCGAGGTCATGGTTCTCACTAATTAGCATATTGTTATTGGGTAACCTGACTACTCTTTGCTGTCATCAGGGGCAGCATTGCAAGAAGATTCGAATTAACTGGGAAAAATTGCAAGGGTTTGGAGCTGCTGCCATTTGGCACTAACTCAGGTGACCTCAATGCTACAGTACTGTAAATGCAGAAATGTTCGCGGTGGATTAATATTCGAGGTTTCCACTGCGACCACTTCACCGCGAACTTAAATCCACCGCGAACATTTTTCTATTAAGGTATTAGACGATGTTGATGGTGTTACCGCGAACTTAAATCCACCGCGAAAAGTCATTTTTCCCGCTGCCGCGAAATTAAATCCCCGCGAACTTAAATGCATTTACAGTAATTGCCCCAGCTACAATCGATAGCTTTAGGACAGTAGGTTTGTAAGAAGAGTCCCAGGATAACAGCCACACACCTACAGAAATATTGAGAAGTTCTCTTGAATGAGAAGGGACTTCCCATGGTGCCATCTTCGACCACATTCACATGGAAAAAAAGCGAGTTAAACTAGGAATTTGATTGAAATGACCCGGATTACATTTTTGTCATGTGAACGCAACTAATCAAATCGGATTGCCCTTTTGGACTGGACTGCAATCCACCTCGCGAGGTGGATTGGGTGGATTGGTGCGCAATCCAATTGACCAGAATCGCCCATGTGAACGCATGTGTGCAGGTGATGACAGTTTTGCCCTAGGCTTGTTCTTTTGCCTGCCACAATGTTTATTTGTTTGCCGATGAGAAGGGCTACTTTACTTATCTTCCTCCCAGTCTCATTATTAGTTGGGATGGATAACATGGAATTCCCAACTGCTACCAACACATGTTCATGCTAGTTTACTTTTGGGGTAGGTACTCTTTAGCAATACATAAATCACAGTCTTGAATAAAGACATGATTATTTGGCGAAGGGATGTGTTCCGTGGAACTCTAGTTTAGAATATATTTTGTGACATATGAAAACTTCATAACCTTAAAGTATGCAATCCAACTTTGGCAATACCTGACCACTTTCATGTTTGAAAAGTTTAAAAAGTGCATACTTAAATCAAGAAAGTATGTACATCATCATCAGCACATGCTAATGCTGGCCATGAGGGGGGGTATCAATAGTATTGACTTCCACTTTTTTTGTCTTAAAATTGTTTCTTACTGTATTTCCTCAAATAAAGTAGGCACCCCAATTTAAGTATGCACCCCTGATTTGGGGCAAGTCTCAGACAGATCTGTGGGACTGAAAGGTAAAATGGAAAAACTCAAATAAAGTACGCACCCCTTCTCCACCAATTTTGACCAGACCTTGAACTGGACCTATTAGAATTAATGATGCTTTCCCCAGGTTATTTTGCATCAAACAACCTGGGGTTTCACTGTCGTTGTCTCTATAATTTTATAAACTTGTCAATTGCCTACTGCAACTTATAACGTATAAAAATCACTGAGAATGAACTGGTAGAAATCAGGTAGTACTATCTATGATCTAACTGGAAAAAAAAAACAGTTGAACAATTGCCAAAGTCACTAACTCAGAAGGATTGTATGCAAATGCCACCCTTATGTAAAACATGTGTATACAGTTTATTGGTAAGACAACACCATTCTTTATGTTTTGAAAACATCCAAGTAGTGTGACACCTTGCTTTATTTATCCGTGCAATAAAGTACGCAAATAAAGTATCTATTCGTGCAATAAAATACGCAAATAAAGTACGCAGCCCAACTTTGGCACCAACTTGTAGAACCTTTTCAATTTTGAAACATCATATTCAATTGCTTGAGTAACTGCCTTTTGGCGAATGTTACAGATTAGCTTGAAATCCAAGGAAAAATATTTCATTAAAAAGACTAAAAAGGGATACAATGCAGATTTAGAAATACAATATTAGAACATTGCTTTAGACCTGGGCACGGAGCTGGTAGGGAACGACGGTAAGATGGCATCCCCTCCTTCTGCAGTGGGCAGTCCCTTAAATCCTTGTTAGGTTCCTCAATATTGGTCAGGCAGTATTCTTCTTCATCTTAATAATATCCAGTTGTCAGAGGTGATGACATCATAGGGACACAGAAAGCAAGAAATATGGCAGAAGTCTGAAGACACATAGATCAAGTGAATACTCTAGAACTTCAGTCCAACCATGACATAAGGGACTCTAAAGAGACTTGTTATGTCAGGTCAAAGTGCATTCAGAAAGTTTAGTTCACAACTTAAAAGTCAAAAGTCAAGACAGAAGAGTCCAATTGCACTATTCTCTAAGGTATGGTGCTGCCTGGTCACATTTTGTCCCAGTTTCATGGTTAACTTTTTTGCTTTTGAAGCTGTGGAATCTTTACAATACAGGTATTTGGTAGGTGTGTAGGAAAAATGAACATTAAAATCGACAATGGGCTCCTGGCGGCTTTCTAAGGTACTGCAGCGGAATTTCTGGTTTAGATATCTCGACATTCCTGGACATGCTGTAGTCGTGATTTTTGAGTGATAGTCAGATAGTGGGGGATGTGGGGGTGGTGATATTGCTGAAATACAAACCTGTCAAAAGCCCAGTGCAAAGGCACGACCATCCTAGGCGATCCAGGGGCATGTTCACTCATAAAAATTGAAATCTTAACTCTCTGAAACATTTCCTGAAGGATATTGGAGATTTCTTTTGCACAACCAGATTGCCTGTTACCTGCTGACATTTCGATGTGTCAGACATCTTCCTCAGAGCTTCTAACTGCAGATCTGGCTTCCTGACGCTATTTGTAGCCGATGTAGGAGGCACTTTTGCGGTGAGAACACAATCCCAAAATGGCTACCTTAAGTTTGTACCCAGTTACAAGCTGTGAAGAAGATGTTTGACAGATATCAAAACATCAGCAGGTAAGAGGCATTCTGGTTGTGCAAAAGAAATCACCAAATTCCAATATCCTAAAAAAAACTGGATGTTTTACCAACCTGATGAAATTATTTTCATAACTATTTCCTGTATTTTGAGGGACAAACTTTGCTGGTAGACTTAACTAACTTTAATGACATTTAACAGGTAACTAGTTACGAAACATTTGGAGGCCAGTATACCATTTATGGGAATTTTTTAGGCTGGACTTGATCATCTCTTCACCACAAATTATGTGAAATAAAATAGCTTCCCTATTAATTACCGGAAATCGAAAAGGCCTACCAGAGCTACAGGTACACTGGTTTAGGTACAGGTCTGGACCTGAATTTGTACCTAAACTGCATGTTCAAATATTTGACGATCTTTGATGACGAAAAAAGAATGTTTGAAGAAACTTTGAACTGATATATACAGTGTTAAATTGCACTAGACACAAACCTATCGCGTAGGATCTATAATTCCATACCACCTACATCACCAGTAGGGATTATTTTATGGAAACTAAGACGAAAATTGTCCCCATGTTGACAGTGAAAAAATTGTAATATATCTTTTCTGAAGCTACATGTAACATGTATGCAAAGTGTCTCTGCAAGTTTGGAATGTTTTTTTTTACCATCTAAAGCCTGTAAAGGGACTATTTGCCTTAATTTTGAAGTGTTCTGTCAGTTCCCCTGTATAGTGCTAAGTTACAGACAGGCAGTCCCTCTGTGCATGGCACATGTGTAATTGTGTTGTGGATTATAGGTACAGTACCATACACCAGGGTTCCAGTATTTTGTACCTGTACCTACAGTAATTGATTGTACCGCAGTACACAGCGCTAAGGCCTACCTATGCCTTACTAAAAAGAGCATGTAGACTCTATAGAAACACATGTTACTGGTAACTGATGTCAGCCTTGCTAAACTTGAAGTACATAACAATATTGCATGTAAGAAAAAATAAGCTGTCATTTTGGTGATCAATGGAAACATTTTACAAAAGGTGTGCCTGAAAACTGAGCTGATCTATTTTTCAAACCCATCATTGATCTATTTTCAAATCATTGATTTCCCTTTAACTGCAAATTGGCCAGAAGCATATAGCAATACTAACCAAGAGCATAGCAATACTAGCCTATCTAGCATATAGCAATATGCTACATCTAAAACCATTCATGAATGACTATGACTGGGCTAGGCCTGGATTGTTATGGGTGGTAATTACAGTACTGCACGTTCATCACTGTCGAAGGAATTGTCTACTAGTGCTTTTGTTAATTAAATAATTGAATGATTTAACCCCCTAATACTGGACTTGACTGGAGTAAACGTCATTGAATTATTCTGTGAATGATTTTATTATTAATTTTTATGCACATGTACTACTGGAGATATTTACTTTGCAGCCTTTCTGCATCCATTTGTAACAAAGTACAACACTTTGAAAGCTATCATTTGACACTATGCATTCATTATCTCATATTACCTGCATATACAAATTGAAAATCCACTTTCCAGGAGTCTAAATCAAGGGATGGGCAAATAGGACAAACCCTTTAGCTATAATGTCAATTCTGTTCACATTTATGAATAATTCATAACATAACTGGCATCAGTCACAGAGTTAACTAAGGGAATCTATTATTGGATCACAACAACCTCAAAAGGGGATTAAATGAGTGTGCTCCAGTGGACCACAGGAAAACCCCAAACAGACCCTCAGACTGCCAGTGGGCCTGTACACCATCAGTTGACATGGCAGGATGGTTGTGGAAGGTTCTGAGGGAAAAGACTTTGTCTTTCCACAACCTGGAACCCTCAACAGAACATTTCCTGATTAATCTGACCCATCCATCAACCATGCAGGTCTCAGTACCACACACCAGAGTCTCCTCCTGTGCCTAATATAATATGTCCAGGAGGTCATTTCCCATACTGGTCAGCGTCTGTGTAGTCTACTTAGGGACTGAAATACACAACAACCCATTTCTATTCTCTCTACACATCCCCATGTAACTAATAAATGCAATTGCACATACCTACAAAGGCATCCTGTGTGACAAATCAAAATCCAAATGCAGATGTCTGCCAGCAGCGCTAGGAACTGATCCTGAATAATGAATCAGGTCAGAGGTAATCACACATGCTCAGTAGGGGTCAGGCTGACAGCTGTGCTAACCAGGATTATGGATGCTACACTTGTACATGTACAGGCCATACATCGGGTGAGGTGGGGCTGCTAAGCAACTGAAGGGGACAAATTTTTGAACAAAAAAAAACACCCTTTGTAAACACCAGATATTTGTGTCAAAAACATAGAATTGTGCCACGACATAGAGAAAGTAGATTCTTATCATTAACTGTGTATTCGGCCACATTTGAAGCCCTATAAGTATTTACGTCTCATCTGTGGCCGAACAACACAACATCCAGCACAATATCAGCAAAATCTAATCACAAACCTTTAATGTCCTCACTTCTGAGCTTGAATCTGAATTCTCTAACTTCAAAATTCTCAACAAGTAATGCAAAACAATTTAAGGGACATTATTTACCGGGGGTGGGGGGGGGAGGGGGAGCTGCGTGCACTGGGGGGGAGGCATGAGGGGAGGGTCACTGAAAAAATTTTTTGGCCTAGGGTGGGGGCAATCAAAGCATTTTTGAGACGGGGAGAGCCCGGCCATCTAAAAAAAGTGGCCTTAGGGGGCCTTAATAAATACAAGCAAAATGTGCCCCTCAAATGCAGGAAATGAATTTTCAGATGGTCAAGATTTCCAATTTTCTCCGGACGTCCCTTGCAACGGCTTGCGCCTCATCGTCATCAAAAATCTTTTTTCTCTGACAGAAATGTCATTACATTTAGCATAGTCTACCAGCAATGTTTGTCCCTCAAAATGCAGGAAATCTTGGTTCAGAGGGTCCAGATTTCAACAACCTTAAAGCCCAGCATGTGAGATCATGAATTTCTGATAGAATTAGGCTATTAAACTTCACTTAAACTGCCAGCAAAATTTGCCCATCAAAATGCATGAAAAAGTCTTTCAGAGAATCAAGATTTTAAAATTTTCCCGGGGGAGCAGCCCCCCACCCCCCGGACCACCTAGAATTGGCCAATGTAGTTGGCCGTCCCTTATGGCAAGAAATTTGCTGTTGCCGCCTCTGTTGTGTAATGACATGTTTGCACGAGGTTTACGAACACTATAGAAACTCAAATAAGTAAGCCTAGTACCGTCCATTAAACCCTGTACTGTACTGTAAGCATGGTACAGTCCATTAAAGCCTAGTACTGTCCAGTAAGCCCTGTACCGTCCAGTCAGCCCTGTACAGACCTGTAAGATTGGTACCGTCCATTACAGCCTAGTACTCTCCAGTAAGCCCAGTACCGTCCAGTCAGCCCTGTACAGACCTGTAACATTGGTACCGTCCATTACAGCCTAGTACTCTCCAGTAAGCCCAGTACCGTCCAGTCAGCCCTGTACAGACCTGTAACATTGGTACCGTCCAGTAAGCCCTGTACTGTCCTGTAAGATTGGTACCCTCCAGTCAGCCCTGTACCGTCCTGTAACTAGTGTAAGATTGGTACCGTCCAGTTAGCCCTGTACCGTCCAGTCAGCCCTGTACAGACCTGTAAGATTGGTACCGTCCATTACAGCCTAGTACTCTCCAGTAAGCCCAGTACCGTCCAGTCAGCCCTGTACAGACCTGTAACATTGGTACCGTCCAGTAAGCCCTGTACTGTCCTGTAAGATTGGTACCCTCCAGTCAGCCCTGTACCGTCCTGTAACTAGTGTAAGATTGGTACCGTCCAGTAAGCCCTGTACTGTCCAGTAAGCCCTGTACCGTCCAGTAAGCCCTGTACTGTCCAGTCAGCCCTGTACCAAACTGTAAGATTGGTACCGCCCAGTAAGCCCTGTACCGCCCAGTAAGCCCTGTACTGTCCAGTAAGCCCTGTACTGTCCAGTAAGCCCTGTACTGTCCAGTAAGCCCTGTACCGTCCAGTCAGCCCTGTACCGTCCAGTAAGCCCTGTACCGTCCAGTAAGCCCCGTACCATCCAGTAAGGCCTGATGAGATTCAAGCCCGCAATCACGATTAATACTGCATGTGGTACAAAGTTGTACATCACCCAGGCCTATGCCGTCCCCTCACATTACCGACTCTTCCCTGCGAAATATTGTACATCGGCACTCGAGATTGTGAAAATACATTGGGGGCGGCCTCGCCCTCAGTAACTATCCTCTTTTCAACCTCCTTGCTTAAAGTTAAACTAAAACCATGTGAATATCTACTAGAAGAGCTATTAAACTTAGCTCAGTCTACCAGCAAAATTTTCTCCTCAAACTGCAGGAAATAGTGTTTTCCCTTGGACTATGTCAATGTACTCGTAGTTCGCCCTCCCCAAAAGAAATTTGCTTGCGCCGCCGGCTCTGTTGCATGATTCCATGGATTGTTCGCACAAAGTTTACGATGACTATAGAAAATAAAATCGGTATCAATGTCAATCATGCGTGCAGCGGTACTTCCACTTTGGTATTGTAATGGAATGGTTCACGGACGGCAAAGGGACGTTACGATGTTTACTTTCGTGTCATGATTGGCTGGTTGCGGGCTGACTCTGTTGTATATGACGTAGCATGATGGTGCGAAAATATTTCGTTAAGTTTGTAGGTTGGCCCAAATAACTCCCGCTTTGAAATTATTAAAGCAGTTTTCATAACAATATGTACCCAACCTATATGCCAAAATGTACCCATTCTCTTCCAACTACAACATTAATTTTTTGTGTGTAAATATCGTACATGTGTAGCTGAAAAGATCGCCATGGAAACCCCTTCCTGCCTGCCTTTTTTGGCGTTGATGTGGACGTATATAACTCCCCTGTACTCAATCATTTTACCTCACAGAATGCCTCACACAATGCGGGAAATTGCGGGAAATTGCGTTTTAGAGCGTCAGAAATACCAATATTTCCCGGAGGAGCATGCCCTCAGACCCCCTAGATCGGTCAGGCCTTTGGCCCTCCCTGGACGGCAGAGCCATCGGTCTGGCGGAAACGCGAAATGTTGCCCCAGCAGAACTTCAGTTATTTGTTGATGCACGCGGCCTGGTATCTCAATCGCCGTCGTAACCACTGCTATTGTTCAGAGGCTATTATCATTGCTAAAACTGACTGGGGCCGGGGGAGGGCCAGTGAAAAAAATTTGGGGCCGGGGGGAGGGCCATGGAAAAACTTTTTAACAGCTAGCCTAGACTAACTTTGCACCAGAACACCCCCACCCCCCTCCCCCAGTAAATAACGTCAGGTCCCTTAGCTACAAGAAGGATACCACAACTTAACACAAACAAGACCATAGCATGTCCAGGTCAAAAGTTACAAAAAATTGAAGTTCTGCTGCAGTACCAAGGTCACACACCAAGGGGCCCAAAATGGACCCTGACCTTCATCTTTACAACACCTACTCACATACCAAATATCATTACAATCCATTCCAAAGTTCTAGAGTTATGCATATGGTGACCACAAATAATGGAAACACAACCAGACAGACACACACACATACACACACACAGACACACCAAAAACTATACCTCCATTTTTCATGGAGGTAATTAGCTACAGTGCCATGAATATTCAGATATGCATATATTTGTGGGTGTATAAATATATACAAACACAAATATATATGCACGATGATCCCCTTTGAGAGCCTATGGACCTGCAGCAGTAGTCTGCAGACATACAGGCACATGATGATCCACATGTGGCGCGGGAACGTGCGCTCCTTTCTGACGTGTCATCGTTGTAACGCTCGCCACACCAGCAGGTCAGGAATGCCGTACATGCCATGATCCGTCTTTTCACGCCACTTCCGCCCTGACATCGACACGCTCGTACCGTCCACATCTTGCTTCTTTCTTCCACATGAAAGGCCTGGATCTATAGGCCTGCCACAGAGCACAGGGGGGCACTTCTTCTTTTGGATGTCAGGGGTCAGTCAGATCCTACATTTTACACTGAACTTGTTCTGAGTACAGTCAGTTCTAGTTCCATGTTACATCAGATTCGGTCCTTTTCTATGGTAATCGTTGGCCTTACACTCCCGTCCTCCCGTCTTTACTTTTTTTACCCAAATGGCAGGTCACCCACTTGGCACCCTACATGCCCTCCACATGTCTCTCTGGGGCTCAGTATGGGGACTGGATGTGAAGGCCTGACATTCAAACTAGGAAGCAAAACCATCATGTGGTTGTACATCACTTCAGATTAAAGTGTGCATAGTTTTCACCAGAATGTTTTCCTAATGCTATTGGGCTTTGATTTCTGTAACAATCTTTCTCCACAAGTGAACTGTAAGAATGAACAATGCCCACTGAAGGAGCGATTCCACTTCTTGCATCACATCTACAATTACAATATCACCACCAATAAACACGCAAAGTTGATATAGATTTATTTGTCAGACTGGCCACTTAGTTTGTAAGATTTGAAAACACTGTTTCTGAAAACTTCACACAAATAGTATCTTATCATCATCAGACTTCAGAGCTTCACAAATTCCTAAAGTAGCCTCCAAAAGGGTTTAAATAGGGAACATGTGATGTCAGGTTGACCTGGAAATATGCTAACCATGCCAACCCTGCTGCACCCCTCCCCCTGCCAGTTACTAATCTGGTATTTCCCATATAGACTGCTGGTCTTCACTATACTATGTCCTTGGGAAGGATCCTCTAATAAACAAGAGCTGTTATCTTGTCTCATTGATTATGCAACTAAGGGTATAACTAGCATACTAGTAATTCATTTTAATAATTGATGGTTTTAGAGTTTCTCAGCCTCATAACTTTGCCAAGTAATTTTGTCTAAGTACAATGCAAATGATATGCAAAGAGGTCGCGTATTAGCAAAACTCATATGGATTCATCATTTCGTCTTTCCAAACTGGAAGCTACAGACAGTAGTATTTCCTCATACATCATGCACGTGATTTACATAATCTATGTCTGAAATCAGTTGCCTTTATCTAAATCTACATGACTTTTTGTGTCACTTGAAATATGCCATCATTTCATTATCATGATGCATAATGATGAAATGCCATCATTTACTACTTACTGCTATCATTTATTATTACACAAATTCGGTCATGATTTGTATTATTTCTATATAATATTCCGATCTCAAACCAAGTTACGTACTCAGTATGAAGTACCCGTCATTCAGCACAACTGAAATATTAATTACTCTCATTTAGGGCTGGGTATCGGTACAGCGTACCAGTATAAAACCGTTTTTTCTTATTGGACCAGTCCAGAAAAAACGGACCTAAAAAAATATTAGGTGGACCGGATGTTGGACCGATTAGAAAATTTACAGATTGTTTTATCAGGCATTCACACATTTTGGCGCTGGCAGGTGGAAGAAAATAACAAGAGTGAAGTAGGGTAGAGTAACCTCCTTGGGTAGAGTCTGTAGTAATTTCTACCAAGTTTTACAGCCAGTCATACAGGTGCAGTCAGTGTTGTAGGATTTTAAAACACCAGTTTAAGTCTAATACTCCACCAAACAGATTTCTTTGTAGTGAAATGGCCCATTGGTATGAGTCATCCTGAATCAGGTCTAGGTTCAGGTCCGGACCTGGACCTGATCCTCTGGACCTAAACCGGACCTGGACCTGAATTTTCTGTACCGGTACCCACCCCTACTCTCATTAATGCAAACCAAGCCATAATTTGCATAATTAGCATACTACAGTATGATGTTGGTCTTCATCACAGCTACCTACGGGTGAACGACTACTGAGGTTGAACTCTGTATTTAGCATTTGTACCACTAGTATCACTACCACAAAAACTTCAGCAAAATTTTCTACAATGAACAAAGGCAGCAATAGATCTTCTAGGTCAAGATGACTTATAAATAAAAATAGAGAGTGACAGAAAAATGTATGCCTAACTCAATTTATGACATATTGCCTTGTTAAATCATCTTTCTTCACTAGAAGACCTTACACTCTACTTCACTGAATAAATCCAGATGAACAATGGTGAAGATGATGCATTATTGAACTGTCAGGGAATACTTTAGTGTCTGCCATGAAGGACAGATCATACTGGAAAAATTGTACTTCGGACTGCACTATGATGATGATGATGGTTTTATGAATGATAGCACACATGTAGAACAATACCTAACATGCATCACACCCCTCAGGAGCTTTCATTAATTAGCATACTGTAACTAAGCAATTGTTTCTTTGTTTCTTCTGTTCAGGTATGTTACAGGCATTCAGGCGCTCCAAAGATACATATATATATAGCATATAGCTACTTCATGTACACCTTGTCCAACCTGTTTTACCCTCACCTACAATAACAGTCTGACTGGTAAATGATTACCTACTGTACTTACCAACCAACCGGTAGTGTTTCTGTTGGCGCCGACAGTTTTTTGGCCCTTTGAGTAAGAACAGCAGCACAGTTTTCGCCATGGCCATAATGGTGAGAAGCAATTACTATCTTCTGCACACACATGTACAAATATAATATCCCACACAGGAAGCCATACTGGGCTTTCTTCCCTAACCTCAGAACATACATGTAGATCAACTTTTACATTGTTGATTCCTGGTCTGTTTACCCTTCACCTGAAAAGTGGTCATCTTGGGCAGTTTTACACAGTGGACAGTTCAAAGTGCCTGGGGCAGAGGAAGGGATGCAACATTTCCAGAAGTGGACAGATCTGAGTCATGGGAGCCCGGGAGGCATGTTGGAGAGTGACCTTTAGTCAGCAGTACTGCAGCTATTGTCCACACATGCCTGTTGTAGATATCAGCTGACATAATGGGTCATACCACTACTTGAAATACAGGTAAGGCCACACTATATTTATTTGTTGCTTCTCGGATTCCCTTGTTCATTTTTCTCACTTTGGAAAAAAAGTCCTGAGAAAAATAATACAGGTTTTGCCATTACAAACCTGTAAATAGTGCTATTCATTTATAGCCACATACACATAACTTCAGTCTCAGTAAAAACAATGCATTTTGGTTAGAACAGTTAGTAACAAATCAAAGGAAGGGATTTATTTCATGAAGTATGCCATTGAAAGCTGAAAACTTGAATAATCCTGTAACTGTTGTTTTTGGTATTATTTAAGCCATACGTCTTCACCCCAGACCTTTTGAAAAAAATTCATTTTTATTTTTTTCTGACCTGTCGGCCTAATTTTTTCTGAATTTTTTCTGAAAATTGAGAAGCAACAAATAAATTTGGTGGGGCCTAAGCTAAATCTGTGTGGTCAAATCTTGGGAGGCAATCAGCTTGCAAATTAAAGGTACAGTAACCACTTTTCCTACGATCCTTGAAATTTCCCCACATCCTGTGATCGCAAACGGAAAATCGTGACAGCAACAGTTTGCAAACGACATGTTACAATTCACTGCTCAAAATGGCAGCACGATTCAACAGTATAATTTAAAAAAAGAATGGTGGTAAAATTGGCAAACTTGGTTCATATATTTTGTTTTATTTCTTAAACTTATTTACATTTCTTTCTTTCTAAAGGGGGTGGGGAAGCACGATATGGTTCGTAGTTCCATATAATTCTACTTTATGTCTGTGAAGTTGTTTGTTGCCAGTAAAGTATGCATTTAAAGTGTAATTAACACCATGCAAACTTTGTATTCTATGATATTCTAAAGCTTAAATGTCCAGTGTTTCCCAATGTGAGTGCACCAATTAAATCTCTCAGGATAGTGTCTTCAGAACAGACCTGGTGTGTTATGCCATAAGGACTGGTATATCGAGTATGAAATACAGACCTTTTAAAAGTACTAGATAATGAACAGTAATTAGGACTTTTCTGAGGGGAATTAAGAAGGAAATTTCAGGTACATGTAGAGCCCACCCATCACTCTGTGCATGCTGATGTCACATGTTTGCAAAGTCACCTGATCCAGTCATTTGGTCTGTAGGAAAGTCGAAAATTTGAAGACAATGGATATCAAGACAATAGAAGTTCTTGACACAGTAAGTTTGTGTTCACACCATCCTAACATCAGCCATCTCTAAGAGGTTGAACAGTGTGCCAAGAGTTTGTCTTACACATGCTTCTGTCCCTATCAGTGAGATCGCGTGGCGCAGCGGCAGCGTGTTTGCTTCGGAACTAAGAGATCTCAAGTTCGAATCCAGCTGTGTGTCACCGATCTTGTGCCCTTGGGAAAGGCACTTTACACAGCTTTCTTCACTTTACTCAGGTGAAAATGAGTAATTAGCTTCGGCTAGGGCCGTCCCTCGGATAGGACATAAAATGAAGGTCCCGTGTTTGGGGAGAGCCACACCCCAGGCATGTTAAAGAACCCACCACACGTGGATGGTGCGATGTGAGTGGTTCACAACCTACAGTACCTTGGCCGCACCTGGGGCAATTACTGTTGTATTGAGGTCACCTGAGTGGCGCCGAATGGCAGCTTGCTCCAGACCCTTGCGATTTAGCCCCACCTATTGTAAGCTCCTCGCAATTCAGCCCCTGGCTGCCAAGAGAGAGTTTTTGGCCCACCCAATAACAATAATGACCAGCACTTATGGTGTACTCTTGAGTTTGGTGGTACGACTATTGCGATGCAGCTTTTTTTTTCAGTATGGTCACCATATCAGCTCAAATTATCTATTCAATTGTCCAACATTTTTTTCAAATTGCTAATAATACTGCTGTTAACAGTTAAAAAGCATTTGAGCTCTGGCCAGCATTACCCACATCAACTAGGAATATGTTTTCCATTGGGCTTACAACTTCTGTTACAATCCCCTGTTGGAAATTCTGCCATAATGAACCTCACCAGATGCTCCTGACTCCATCAGACGAATGGCCTTGGCCTTGGCGAGTTCCAGCGCCGTGACCCAGCGCTGACGCTCCACCTCCGAGCTGGCCTTCAGGTGGTAACACTGTGTGCCGCCATTGGAGATGACAAAGTTGCAGGAGTCCTCAACATCGATATACGCGCCCGCCAGGTTGATGGTCCCACGGCAGGTATGGGCCATCTCTGCTTGAGTCCTGTACAAAATGTTACAATATTGTAGTTCAAGTGTACTGAATATCATTCAATACAGAAGAAAACTATTACTCTAGTAACTTGATCTTGGAATCCGTCAAAGGACTGTTTTAAAAATCTAGCCAGTTACTTGAGAAACTGTTATCCTGCATATCTTATTATCTGGATGGCACTAGGGGTGGGTACCAGTACATCGATATCATACTGGTACAAAACCGTTTTTCTTGTTGGACCGGTCTGAAAAAAACAGACCTGAAAAAAGTGTCCCCAGAACTTCCACAATATGCCGCAATACCAAAACATACAACTGCTTCCTGCAAAAATAATATATTTCAGGTTAGAACAGTGTAACATATTGTTTGAAATCATTTTCTATCTTAATGTTTGTCACTGGGTACAGAAAAGGTAAGCTCCTATTTAATATGCCATCATATCAGGAATCTGACTGGGGGAGGGGGATCTAGAAAATTTCACAACAAACCAAGTGCAACTAGCAAACAAGCACTCTGGGTTCTCTAGCCATCAAAGGCAAATTTTGACAGCATAGCGACTTAAGCCTTGGCTGGTGGATAGGCCAACCAAACAATTTTTGGTTGCTTTCGCAAACTGTGGCAATGGTCTGGGAGCTTCCCTCAACTGGGGGAAGTTCCTGAATTTCTATGGCCGCCCATTCAGCCCTCGCTTTCTCGCACAAGCCAGCAGAGATTTTTTCGGGTACTTGTTTTCAACTACTAATCATGGAAGCTCATCTGTTGTTTTCAAATCCTTCGTAACACGCCGTGTATTGAAATGTGTTGTCCTGTTGTCCCCACCCCACAACTTATGCCAACATGAGCAGAAAGGCTGGCAAATGTGGCTATACTGCAAGTTACAAATAGAAGAAATGATGTACATAAAAACAATATGCATAGCTTTGCAGCCTTCCTAGAATTACGAGTATAGTACCAGATTGATTTATTTGAGGTCCTTTTACTTTTTAGTTACTATTTATTCATGCAATAACCTCAAATTAAGTTTACACCACCACTTTGGCAGCAACTTGCACTACATTTTGAATTTAAAAAATTGTTTTACTCTATTTGATTATGATATTTCACAAGTTTTTTTAACTTGCATGAAAGCAAGTATCTATACATCATCAAGCAATGGTACAAGCATGCTATCAGTTAAAGTTAAATATTATCCGTTGACTACTTTAGGCAATTTTTGCGCAAAGTTTTTTTTTATCTATGTCGTTCTGATAGAGCACTGTAGAAGGGGGAAATATTCAACTGGAAGACAATGGATTGCCCTAGCACAGGTCTTAACCACAACTATCAATATACCACATGTTCACATTGTGTTTAACAGGTGGAAAAAACTTACAGACCAGTCAATATTTTTGAAGGGAGAATTTATCTTGGGGTAGCTCTTTCCATAGGTTAAACACTCAGCTACTTCCAAGCTTTTTTTCAGACAGGTGGCATACAAGCACACACAAACACTGCCAAGAACATTTATTTTTACCAAATTAAGCAGTCACAGGTGCACTTTTTCAGTTTGGGTTTTTAGAAACCTTAACTCACCTATCCCTTATTTGGAGACCATGTAAGCAGAATTGAAGTCAGTATATGGATATGTTGCCAATATCCTACCTGTAGAAGCCAGGGCAGCAGATATACTCCAGGATCTTCTCACAAGATGGCATGACTATCCTCCAGGCTCCACTCACAACATTATGTACCAACCACAATACAGATCACCAGTCTACATCACTTCTTACAATAACCTCCACATGGCAGCCACAGCCAGACAGCAAGTATGAGGGAGTGTCCACATTTTCCCTTAGACATAGCATGCAGGAACAGAGTATCTTAACATGGTCTGATGGTATAAAACATGCGCCAAAAATTCATTGTCCATATGATTGCAAACTTGGCTCTATAACAGTACAATTACAAATATCATCCTGCTCCTTGTACTTCCCAGAGTTGAACCCACTTTTCTTATCATAAATTTATCCAGTTGGCACAAATCTACAATGTGAGATCTCCACAGCTGTGATGTACTGTTTCTTCAAACAACCCACTGCAAATATCCTACATGGAAAACTACACTACTGCATGTCCATGTCCATCCATGTCTTCCAATGTCATCAGACACATGCGGCCGTTCTGCTACAGTACAAGCTGCAGCAGGGTAGGCTGTGATGGCTGAGTGCCAGCCCTGCAAGGGTGCACTGC
This sequence comes from Branchiostoma floridae, assembly GCF_000003815.2. Lineage (NCBI taxonomy): Eukaryota > Metazoa > Chordata > Leptocardii > Amphioxiformes > Branchiostomatidae > Branchiostoma > Branchiostoma floridae. The sequence continues at coordinate 674,604 of NC_049989.1, forward strand.
AGCATGCATTGGTGGGCCTCTGCTAATTGGATTGCACATGGACAGGCCTTGGGGAGCTCAGAATAAGATTCACTCCCTCCAGCGTGTCAAATCATTTGCCAACAAAAGGCAGAGGGCTGGGAGGTAATCAATGGTTTTTGGGTGTGGCCAATATTCATCAGGCATGTTAATATGTGGAATGAAAATGAGTTGGCTTTTACTAGAAGCATCTCCGCAGGCATGATACAAAATCACCAGTACTCTAAGTCTAATGGAGATCTAAATAAACCAATAAAACAAACTCCGTTTTATTGACTGAACAGGGAAAGAATACACTTATTCCATTCCACTGGTGCACAACTTAGTTGCAAATTGAAAATTACATGTAACTAGAAAGGCCAAAATTTGCTTATGAGCAAATTCAGCTTATTTCACTCCATCTTCTCCATGCAAAAATGGATTATTCCATATATATTAACCTTTGGTCTAAAAATACCCCCAAATTCCAAAATAAATCATTCTCAGACTGAAGTTCTGTGTGCATATTTCCCAGGCACCTCTATACCAGGTTTAAGTGGATCATCATTTGGTTGTAATACTTTGGCACAGGAGCCAAAAATATACATTTTTACCTTCGCCAAGAAGGCTATGTTTTGAGTAGCGTATGTTATATGTATGTATGTATGTATGCATGTATGTAACTGAACTGAACTGATGTATGTATGTATGTATCCATGCATGCATGCATGTTTGTAATGTAGAAGACCAGCATAACTCAAGAACGTCTGGATGGGGAACAGGTTTTCTGCGCGTGGAGAATTTGCGCGTGCGCGTGAAAAATTAAAGTTCCTGAAATATGTCAGAAAATGTGCAGCAAGGAATTCTAAGGCAGAAAATTTTGAACCTATGACATAATTTCCCATCTGTTACCTAAATTTTTGGTTTGAAAAAACTCTGATTTCTAGATCCCTTGGGAATAAGTTAATATATTTTGAAAATTTCAAAATCACATAAATTTGACATAAATACAGTCAAACCTGTATTAGGGGCCACCTCTACAGAGGGGCCACCTGTCCATAGTGGCCACTTTTTTGTCGGTTCCTTGGGTATTATCTACAAGTTGCCACCTCTATACAGAGGCCACCTGTCTATAGTGGCCAAATTTGCCCGGTCCCTTGAGTGGTCGCTATAGACAGGTTTGACTGTATATGGAAAAATTACTCAAATGAGGTTTTATATTGTAAAATGTAACAATTTGAGGCTTTTCTCCATTCTAGAAGCTTCATTTCATATTTCTTGAAGCAAATTGTTTCACGCGCAAATTTCATACTTTTTTGCGCGTGAAAACTTAACATTTAAAAATCACTTGAAAATCACTCAGATTAAGATTTTGTACTCTAGTGCAACAATATGTTACTTAATTCCATTTTAAGCCATCTTGTTTGAGCTTTTAAGTATAAAACTGCAAAACTCTTGGGAATCAGCTAATTTGCATATTGTCACGCACAGGTTTTTCACGCGCAAGTTTTCACGCGCATAAAACCCCAACCCTCTGGATGGATTGTATTGATATTCGGTATGTGATCATGAGTAGGTCTTGATGAGACCTGGGAACAATTAGATTTTGGGACCCCTAGCAGCCTGTACTGCAGCGGGTTTGATATCTTCCAGGGTTGATATCTTGAGTTCTGAACATGCTGTGGCTATGATTTTTGAGTGGTAGACAGCTCTTGATGCCGAGACTCAGGCTTTTAGCCAGGCATGCGTCAACGCGTCATCTGGACGCCCTTTTCTTAGAATAACAAGAAATTTTATGCCCCTGGACGCCCTATACTGGGGAGAAAATCCACTGACAAGCATGAAATTCTGATTGACCAGGGATGCTACAAGGTCATCTGTGGTCACAGTCTTCTACTGTGACATCTGTAACAGTATTTTTGCCTCTTGGGATACCTTAGAATGGACTATTTTAACTTAAAATCATCAAAAACTCAGCACCATGGAAGGTGGATGCCCCCAGACCACCCTACAAAAGTCACTTACCGCGACTCACCCATAAGTTTGGACACCCTATTATAAAATCCTAGCTAAAAGCCTGGCCGAGAGGTATAGGTTTGGGCCCCATAGCGGCTTATTTTTTAACTGCAGGGCAAGTTTAGTGTCATACTTTAAAAGGGAATAACTCAACAAGGGGTTGACAGATTGTTATGATTTTTGGTATGTAGATGTCACAAGTATAAAATTCTCATAATTAATCATTAAGCGGTTTTGCAATTTTCGCATATAATATGCAAATCAGTTCCTCATTAGCATATTTGGTATCTGCTTAGGTTCAATCTATCATGTGTTACATGTATTTAAGGTATCGGACCGGAGTTTCTTTTACGATTTCGGAGGTTGGCGGACAGCCTCAGGCCGAAGGGCTACAGTTCCGCTATGAAACGTAGTACGCAAAACTTAATCAATATGGTGGAAAGCCGTTTACTGCCTCTTTCCGACAAACCTATTGGTATCGTCTGTTGCCTCTTTATTTTGGGTAGAATATGTAGTAAAATTTTAATTTTGGACCCGAAAACTATCATTTTTTAACACTTTTTTGATCGAAGCTGCTTGGAAAAAAAGAATTTTCCCAGGATAACGGCCTACATGATGTACGTGGTAGAGAAGCTAAATTCTTCATGTTTATGCAAAATGAAAATAAAAAAATTCCATGTGATAACATTTTTGCAATCTCCGATGACGTAATTTCTTCGAAATCGCATGAAAAACGATGCTATTTGGGTCATCAGGCGAAAAAAACGCATCACCGTTGCAGCGGACTAATACAAACATGGTTTCGCTGGAGGGCCAACTACTCCTCGCACAGAAATAATACAACATACGGGCTTTTCAGGAAATACGACAAATCTATGCTCCGCTATAACAATCACCAAGCAATAGGGAGCAAAAGTTAGGGAGACAACAGCTTTCGGCCTATTACACCACCCTTCCGCCAACTCCGGTCAGATTTGAACTCCGACCCGGAACCTTAAGTCAAGATATTGAGAACAATGCAACTATGCAATTTCTACATTAATTATGCAAATTAAGGCCTCATTTGCATAACATGTATATCATTATGAGCCTCTTTGCCTAAGCTACCTGCATGCCTAAAATTATGTCAATCTGTCATTTCTTTCTGCAGTTGTCCTTTTTGGAATGCCTTTGGAAAAAAATGCCCCTGCATAAATGTTAGGACAGAGAGAGATGGGCACGAATCACTACTACAGGATGTCGGGGAGCCCCTACGACCACTGAGGTTACGGGCCGTGAGTGAGAGTGAGTGATAAATGTTAGGGGGCTGAAACTTGCCCCACTTTGTCATGACGCTGAAAGTTATCTACCACTAAAATGTCCGGGACAAGAGATACATTGAAAAAAATGCTTTGATAAATTATTCTCATTAATTATGCAAATGTGCTCCTAGTTTGCATAATTAGTATTTTATTTTGTTTAAGGTAGGATTTCAGGGTGGCTGAGCAAAATTTCAAAATGATATTTTCCAAAAAATAACTATCAATGTTATTTGTTATGTTGTTCTATTTTCATAATCTAACATACTTTCCTATCAAATGTCGCTTTTTGTCTGTCAAAATTCAAGAATTGTTCAGGCACACTCACACGGAGACGTATTGGCACGTGACATGTTTAATCGAGTCTGATGTGCTGGTTCAAGTACATAGTTCCGCAACAGACGATGTCACAGGCCTAGCCTAGAGACGCTAGGCATAGGAATGAACTGAATACAGGACAAGTATTCCTTACAGAAAGGCACTGTAACAATAACAATAAGATGAACAGTAAATTGTCGTAAAACGTATAAACTCTCTTTAAAAGTGACCGCTCTACAGTCCTGAAGTGGAATACAGTTGTGCTCTCGCCTATCTATCTGAGGCCTAAAAGAGCTAAAATACTGTAGATGGAAATGACTTCTGGCACTAACTGCACGTTGCAGTGACGTGCTGGTCTTACAGATAATCGACATACGTAAAAACTTGCTAAAACACTGACTAAGCTCTACTATGGTGCTGAGACTAAACTAGGTGGTGGGTTAAAAGACGGGATAAGATAACGAACGACTGGAATAGAAAGTTCAAGGACGTTGTTGGGCGGTGGATGGCAGTTCGTTCGAGATCTGGAGTTCTCACTCTGGTTCTCGCAAGATCTCGCGGTGTCCATCACGTGGTTTGCCCCAAAATTCCCCCGTATGACGTCGTCTCGTCATACGCCCATAATTGTTCAGGCACACTCACTCGGAGACGTATTGGCGCGTGACATGTTTAATCGAGTCTGATGTGCTGGTTCAAGTACATAGTTCCGCAACAGACGATGTCACAGGCCAAGCCGCAGGGGCCAAGAAGACTCCAATGGTGGGGGCGAGCTGCTTACAGGCGCTGTAGAATGAGGTGCCGCATGACTGCTGGTACACGTAGGTGTTGCTCTACCGTTGCTCTATGAGGTCTCTCTCGTTGGCTTGAATGGTCTTGGACCAAGTGTTCTACCAATGGTCGTAGACAGGGCATAACGACGCCGGGTCTCCAGCTGCCGCTTGTGTTTGTGAGGGCGACACCTGGGTCGAAGGGGAAAGCCGCTTCCCGTCTTGTCCGTGGAGGACCTGTGGCTGTACATGGAACCCGAAGAGTTACTGTCTTGTCAAATGTGTGCGTTGTAGCTGGACATTGGACAAGGATGTCCACCGTCTTTTTTGGTGAAGACTTTGGGGCAGGCCGTAATACTCTCATGTCCCTAATAAACGTACCGGGACGTTTATTTTTTTCAGCCTCACAATCCACCCGGTACGTTCTTATTTTGGACGGTACGTTTATTTTTTTCTGAAAATTGGGGCTTTGCTAAGCCAGGACCCTCAAAGAATTGAAGTTTTTGGGGTTTCTGCCCATATTTCCGCGGTATTTTTGCTCAAAATTCACTATTTGTCGGGCGAAACAGCGCGGATTTCCCCGCGTTTTGACCCGTGTACGCGGTACACTTTCAGTGATTTCGTTCCATCTCGCTATGACGCTACGAAGTAAATGTTGTTCTTGGGGGAAAATAAGACACCGCACTGACGTTTTGAAATACAATTTTTACATAAATAACTTTTAGTTTTAATTTAGTAGTAGTTTACAGTCTCTGTTTACATCGTAAACCAGCACCTTGCACGATGAA
>NC_049989.1:679887-795253 GCF_000003815.2 Branchiostoma floridae
TCGTCAGCGAGGCGGAAGAGTGATCGTTCACATAATAAATACTGGACGTAAAAATACAACTATAAGTTCGTTTCCCTTGTGATATGAGTTTTGACGCCGCATATTCTCCAAAACGGCAGGAATTCGTCGGTAAAAACAGCAAGTTCATAATCATTTCTAAGCTTCAAACCGCCACAAACACTTTCCTCTGTAGATGCATGTGCCATTATGCCGAGAAGGTCACGTCGAAATAAACTTTCTGTAAGTAGGCTTATTTCTCCGGCAAAAATCAGCCTTAGTCTAGTTTTCACATAAAAAAGTTTCATGTAATAGATTTTAATCGTTTTTATACCGTAATCACTGTATTTCATGCTACACATGAGAATTCTTTTTGCGACATTTTACCTTGGAAAAATGGAGTCGCCCACTGACCCCTAGTGACCTTGTTTATCTGCTGCTGACGCCATCTTGGAAAATTACCGGAGACGGAGATTTCCATTTTTGGCCCGCGGAATACGAAAATTGGGCAGCGTACATTCGAGAACCTAAAACATCAGATACATGAACGGACGGTCTATTTGTAAAATCTGTCCATATGGTATTCCAGTTTACACAGATATGACGATGTAGAGAAGGGTATACGTAGAGTGCAAAGAGTCTGAGACGAGAAAAAACGCCGCGTGAATTCAACACCACTTTGGTGGAAAAACTTCGCATAAAATCACATAATTTTGTATAATGTTTCTTTATTCAACGTTTCCTTCGTAAATCGTCTAATTTGAGCCTACATTTTGCTGATGTAGTGCAGAAATTGAAAAAAGTGAACCCCGCCAGTCGCGCCGCGCCGGTGACCGCTATCGGCAGTGTTGGCATAGCGGCCGGACCGAAAATCGTCTGGCCGCGACCGCATTCGACAGGTGACCGCTATAGACTATTTCTTAATGATTAGGTAAAAAATCCAACGGACCGACGAAAACTGACCGAAATGGCCAAGTGGCCCCTATACTCAGGTTACTCATAAGGCAGGTTTCACTGTGCCTTTTATTACAAAATGGAGAAAATATCATAATTCGAACAAGATATCTGTTATAGTTCTTCAGCTCATTATTTATACAACTGATGTGGTTCTTAGGCATAAATAAATAAAAAGAACCTACCTGCTTATCATCTTCTTTTCTTTGGACAGAAGTAGTATGGACACAGTTAAATACTTGTCAATTTGGTAATTTTCCGGGGGGTATGTTTATTCCGGGGGGTACGTTTATTAGATATTGACGATTTGTCCGGGGGGTATGTTTATTCCGGAAGGTATGTTTATTAGGGACATGAGAGTACATGGATGCTCGCCGTCTTGTCTGGTGAGGGCTTTAGAGTGGCATGTGGGACGTGGGTGCTCGCCGTCTTGTCTGGTGAGGGCTTTCGAGCGGCATGTGAGATGTGGGTGCTCGCCGTCTTGTCTGGTGAGGGCTTTAGAGCGGCATGTGGGACGTGGGTGCTCGCCGTCTTGTCTGGTGAGGGCTTTCGAGCGGCATGTTAGATGTGGGTGCTCGCCGTCTTGTCTGGTGAGGGCTTTCGAGCGGCATGTGAGATGTGGGTGCTCGCCGTCTTGTCTGGTGAGGGCTTTCGAGCGGCATGTGGGACGTGGGTGCTCGCCGTCTTGTCTGGTGAGGGCTTTCGAGCGGCATGTTAGATGTGGGTGCTCGCCGTCTTGTCTGGTGAGGGCTTTCGAGCGGCATGTGGGACGTGGGTGCTCGCCGTCTTGTCTGGTGAGGGCTTTCGAGCGGTATGTTAGATGTGGGTGCTCGCCGTCTTGTCTGTTGAGGGCTTTAGAGCAGCATGTGGGATGTGGGTGCTCGCCGTCTTGTCTGGTGAGGGCTTTAGAGCGGCATGTGGGCGTTGAATCGGTTTCGTGTTGTCGGTCAAGGTTGATGCCGGATAAATCACACCTGTGCTACGCGCCAAGTCTAGTCAGGGGTTGTCGGAATTCCCTGGCTGGTTACTGTACCCTCCGGTGTCTCTGTTGTATGGGCAGAACTTGGCAGGATGATCCGCGTCCACTTCCGGCCTATTCCTGGCACAGAACTTGTACATGGAGTGTACCCGACGCTGAGATGTGGTCGGTGGCGAAGGTGCAGGTATTGGCTTGATACCTGTAGCAGTATGTGCTGCGTGGACCTCTGGCTCTCTCGGTGGGTGCTGCTTGCTGGAGACCGCCGTGTGCGTGACCGTGCTCCATCTCCAGCGAGGGCCGCCTCAGATGATCTTCCTTCAGTTTTTGCACCTCGGCTAAAGTAACGTTAGTGTCAATGTTGACTAGGCCGTGTTCCGCGTGGATGAGTAGAATCTTGAAAAAGTTGTTAATACCCCGAAAAGTGTAGATGGGCACCTCCAGCATGAGTCCCCTCAAGATGTGTCCCCTGTTCCGGCTTTCTAACGGGTGGGTGTGGGAACTGAGGATGATGGACATTTCCCCCACGACAAACTGGTCGTAAGTCAATGAGTCATATGTGATGGCAGTGGTGGCGAAAAAAACGTATTCATGAGGCCAACTCACCTCCCTAACGACCCTGTCGTGCGCCTTCCTGGTGAGACCGCGGATAAATACTGTGTTATGAGACCTTGAACCAACTTGACCTTGGATTTCTTTTCATTCATACAATAAAACTAGTCAGGATATAAAACCGTACCAGTTTTAGTTTTAGAACAGAAATTCAAATGGTTCCTGAGATATGGCCAACTTTGCACTTCGGCGCCTAGCACAGGTGTCGGCCCTGTACAAGGACTATCTGAGGGGCCGCTAATTGGTCTCATTATCTCAACAAATTTAATATTCCAGTTGACTTTTTCTTCTACAAGGAGCTTGCCAGACCGCATTCTACCGTTCTAAGTGATTGGGGTTGGGGTTTAGTCTTTTTTAGGGCGGAAAAAGGGGGGGGGGTCGAACGGGCTTTAGACCACACCAAGTCCTATACTTAAGCATAGGGAGCGGTCTTGGCGGCCGTTGCCATGGTAACGGCGGGTCTAAAGGTAACAAAAATGTTACAGTTCAAGTCAGCCGAGGTCAATTCCTAACATATCAGTCAAATTCAGTGTGGTTGTCCGTCCCTGGGGAATTCACGCTGTGGTTCAAGGTCTCAGAACACAGTTTTTCGGGTATGGGGATTTACATGGTTAAGGACCTTAAAGTGAGGTGGTTCGACGACTCAAAACCTATAGTAGGGTGCAGATACAATTCACAAGAATTTAGTATGTTCAAGTCGAGGGTACAACCTACAAAATATCTGAAAATGAGCATAGATTTGCCTGCTCATTTTTCTATAAAAGACACTTTGATTTGACCCCCAGCGGAGGTCATGGAACTGCAGGAGACGAACAGGAAGTGCCGGTAACCGTATCAAGGCGCAAATTCCCGACGGCCGAAAAAGCAACATAATCCAACTTATACAGTATGAACACCGATGTATTCCTCTACTATTCACCACAGATTCCACCTCGCTGTCGTGCACGGAAGAATAAATACGGCCTTTGCAAGTACTGCGGGGCACTAATTTAACACAAACTACTTTTGGGGACAGGGGTCGCGTATAAATACTGTGTTATGAGACCTTATGTATGGTGGTTAGACATTCTTTGCAAAAATAATAGCTTCCAAACTTATTTTCTGCCCCTTGGCTGTGATCATAAAGTGAAGATTGCGTTGTTAACATGAAAATTGTATTTCTAAACAGTCATTGGGCATCGGCGACTCCACTGAAAACACCAATGTCTTTGTAGCGAAATGGACCTTTGTCCTGCGTGTCGCAACAATTCAACCATCTACAAGTTTCCACAGTCAATTTCACAGCTAGTGGTGCGTACTGGTACACCGAATCGGAATTGGACTTTTAAAAAGTTTCAATTCCAGTCCGTAGTCCGTTTAAACCAAAACATCAAGAACCATTTTTTTTTTTTTACTTCCCTTTCTTGTTGTATACTAGTATCATCTAAAACAATGTTAGATGCCTATGTAACCGGCCAGAAAATAACTTAAGTATGTTTGTGAAAAGAAATTGTTGTACCGCCATAATATAAGCAATTTGCTGAAAAGAAAATGTTATCAAGTCATAAACTTCTATGCTTGTTTCCTTTACCCCTGTAAAGAATGGCGTCACACAATTTTAAAAAATGCAAAGGAACTACAAAAAATGTGGTGCAAACTATCAATTTCTTTGGCAGAATTTACAGTCAAATCTTTAGTATCTAAAGTTCAAAATGATATGAGTACTTGTGTGCTACAAATGTAAAACAAATCAGAATCAAACCCTCACTACAAGATTTCTCCACAACCCAAGAGCTCAAACAAAATGGCGGCTTCCCTTGCCTGTCTGGTGCTTTTCACAAAGTCCTACAGCACCGCATCAAGGTTGCCAAGCTTCAGATATTTTTGTGAGGAAAGTTTCACTTTTGCAATCTCGTTCATTCCTTGGCAGATGACTTCTCTTTGGAACACCTACTTGTTCAAACGTGTGGCCAATTCGCTGCCTCTCCTCGTGTCAAGTGCTTTCTGTGGCCACTAAACTGAGACAACGAGTTTTGTAATCTTGGTCCTAACTTCCGGACTATCATGGTGGTTCCCGCTACGTTTTCTCATAGTCATACCACCTGCATCGCTTTCTCAACCTCCTTGTTCATGGAAGCAGAGTCAAGTGGTTGGCAGCAGTCTGCAGGTCGGCCAGAGTCGGTGGCCCCGTCTTTATGCTACAGTAGAAGCCAGTTATAATTGCACAAAGGATTAACGCACACTTCTGTTAACTGCACGTAATGCCAAAATCCCAAACCCGGTCCAGCTGGATAACTTTGCAATATTGCACCAGCCGGATAATTGCACATAATAGTATTAATACGCTGGCAAACAGGTTATGCAATTAAACGGCTTCTACTGTACCTTGTTTATCACTCAGAGCCACAAGAACCACCGGTGTGTCTGTTATTTCTGTTCATGTATTCTGAGCCTGTAAACTGCAGAGTTTTTTTATCTAGAGGAAGGTGAGAATTTTTGAAGCCTGGGTAAGTCCAGCACTTAAGTCATCTTATACATTTAAGTCATCTTATACACTTAAGTCATCTTGTACACCTTAAGTCATCTTGTACACTTATGTCATCTTGTGAACTTAAGTCATCTTGCACGTCTTGTACATCTTGCCATTCTGACAACTCAACTCAACATGTGATTCACAGATAGACATGTTGTTACCTTTCATAAAGACCTATTGAATATGATTGTAATAATATGCAACCGTCAAAGTTATGCTGACAGAATAAGATGTTGTGGCATTTGTTCGTTACACATCAACACTTACAGAGAGGCATAAAAGATAATTTACAAATCATTGGCATTCCAATTTCACAGTAGTAGGGTCCCTATAGCGAAGCGATTTGAGCGATTTACTTTCTTCCCCATACTTATCTAGCGGAATGCATCATTAGGGCCTTGAAAATTTTAATTCAAATTTCAAGGCATATTTACACACTGTACGTTTAGATAAAACTACTATCCTATTGCATATCGACCTTTATTGAGCAAAGATGTGACGTCCTTGGGCGATGAGATGTCATTGAAAATCTGAGCGCTGTCTGACCAACGGGAAATTATTCCTGGCTCGATCCTGTGCTGATTTATTGTGGGGTACAGTACATGATGGGGGTCCATTTGCTGCATGGTTCATTGTTAGTACATTTTTAAACACTCAAAAGTATGAAAAAATGATACAAATGTGCTGATATGGTGAAGTAAATGTTGACATCGTACCGGTTGTTTTAACCAGAATAATTCCAGTTCTAATGCTCTAACATTGCATTGGGCGCCTTTAAAGCAGAAGCAGATCCCAACACTAAAAAAATTAGTGAAAAATTATCATGGAAGACCAAACTTTAAAACGCAGACTGGTCTGAGTCATCTTACTTAGAGTTCGACCAGTCTGGGTTCTACCTCTTCTTTGCAAAGCTTCACTAGTACATAATACTTTGGGAAGAAAATAACATCATACTGCATATATCTATCATGATGATATGATCATAAAAGCAGAAATCTAGTATAACCCATTGACATTATAACGCTATATGTTTGTGGGGGAGGGCTCACCTATAGTAGGACAGGAGACCATTGGACAACACGAACCACCGGCGCTGGTAACCTTTTAGATAGTTCGTCCACTTGAACAACCAGCCCTTGAACTCGTCCGGCGCCGCTTTGCCCTTGCTGGGCGCGGACTGCTTGGAGTCCGGCATCGCGACGCCTTTGGCTTTGTCCTTGTGCTTCCCAATCTTGCCACGAAACTTGGGAATTTTGGAGAAAACTTGGCCAAAACCTCAGCAAAGATGTCTCCTTACATAGGACCGGAGCACCGCCTAACCAGGACCCTCCCACTACTGGGGGAGGGGGTGGGTGGACGGGAAGGTAGATCTGGCTTCTGCACAGAAAATTTATAACCACCGATTGTAAAAGTAGATACAATGTACAAAATATTGATGGAATGATTTTGACATCTATTGCCTTAATCGGAGATGAAACGATACTTAATTTATGGTACTACTTTCTTAGCGCATTGGTTTAGCAACATTTCATCTCGCGAGATATGACGAACACATCCCGTCATCCTTTGCCAAAAATGGCGGCCAGACCCCCCAAAAAATAGCGGTACATGTTCCTTCTTTCTATCATTGGGAACGGTGTGGTGTTTAAACTCTTTATAGAAGGCAATACATTTTGTATTCCCTCTAACAGGTATCTTCAACACGTCACCACTTCAGGTGAGTACAGTTGCTGGGTCTAAGACACAGGTGCTAACTCTTGCGTCTATGTCACAGTAGAGTTCACGATCCAGGGCAAATTATCGCCGATTTGTACTACTACTAGGACAGATCGCGATCGGAGTTGGTCCGGGCTTACTTGAGAATCACAACCAAACAGCTGGTAACCCAATATTTACCTTTGCCAGAATGGCTAAGGTTATGTTTTAGGCTTGTGAGTCTGTGTGTCTGTGTGTGTGTTAACAGCATAACTCGAGAAGCCTTTGATGGATCCCAATGATATATGGTAGGTGGGTAGAGGTCGGGAAAACGAAGGTCAAGTTCGATAATGGGCCCCCTAGCGGCTTGCTAAGGTACTGCAGCAGAACCTCAATTTTTTATATCTCGTGTTCTGGACATGCTGTGGTCATGATTTTTGACTGGTAGATAGCCCTTGGGGCAGAGAGTAAGTGCTGTGAGTTTGGACCCCCTAGCGGCTTGTTTGGAACTGCAGGCGCCGGTTTCCTTTCAAACTTTGGACGAGAATAACTCTACAACGTGTTGACGGATCGTCATGATTTTTGGTATGTAGATAGAATGAGTGATGACTTACATAATGATATACTAATTATGCAAATCAACAGCTGATTTGCATAATTAATGAGGAAAATTTATAAATCCACTGCATTCCATGATAGGACTTTCAAACTTGTTACATATGTAGCTGGGAAGGAGAGAAAAGTCGATGGATATCAATTATGCAAATGATGGCCTCATTTGCATAATTAATGAGAAAATATGAACATGTTGACAGATCATCATGTCTTTTGGTATGTAGGTAGCTTAAATGAAGACCTACATAATGAGATACCAATTATGCAAATCAACAGCTAATTTGCATAACTAATGAGGATATTTTATAAATTCAAACTACATTCCACAATAGGACTTTAAAACTTGTCACATATGTAGCTGAGAAAGAGAGAAATGTCAATAAATGTTTATCATGCAAATGATGATCTCATTTGCATAATTAATGAGAAAATATGAACGTGTTGAAGGATCGTCATGATTTTTGGCATGTAGATAGCCTAAGTGAAGACTTATATAATGTGATACTTATTATGCAAATTAACAGCTAATTTGCATAATTAATGAGGAAAAGTTGATAAATCCACTGCATTCCATTATAGTACTTTCATCAAAGTTGTCACATATGTAACTGAGAAAAAGGGAAGAGAAAAAGAGGTGTATTTAAAGACTTTGAAAGAGAATAAGTCAAAGGATCATCATGATTTTTGGTATGCTGATAGATATCGTAAATTGTAACTTGGGATCTAATTTGCATAATCAATGCCGCAATTTTATAAACCAACTCCAAGCATACAATTATAAAGAAAATGAAATGAGTAATGCATTTGTCTACAGACATCATTCTACATAACAAACCTGGTTTATTTGGCAAAGGTATGTGTTCGTGGAACTCTAGTTGATATTGCATTTCATATGAGATCGCCCAAATCTGAAACTCAGATTAGCACTCCTATCTTCACCTACTTCAAACAAGATTTAAGGACACAAGGGGTGTTACCCAGTATCCAAACAAGATCTGAGGGGTGGCGTTGAGGAACACAAGACAAAGAGCCGTATAGACTCAAGTCTACCACCTTGTAACATGGGCACCATAATAATGATAATAATCATCTGGTGTATTTTGCCAGCCAGTAGGTACCCTATAACATAAGTAATGAGGCTGTTTAACGTGATTGACTTCGTGGAATGACCATGCTTGGTCCGGCTACAGCATCCAGTCGTCGTTGGTTGGGAGACTCCCATCGAACTGTCCAAACTGCGTGTTGCTTTTCTTCCGAGATCGAGGGATCGGGTGTATCCAACGTGCCACGCAGCCGTAGCTAACAAGTACCTTCACTACCAACACCAATACTACAGGTGGTAAGGCCCCCTTTCCACTACTAGTAGACGGCGATCGCGATGCGCTCTCACTGCGACTTAAATAGTACATGTGGAACCTTTGATTTATGCTAGGTTTTCATACACCATGTTAAAGTGTGACTGAGAGGACAACAAAACACACAATGTGTAAACAAATTTCTTTTTTCTACAATTCGTTGAGCGATCTGTCAAATTCTATGTTGTAGAGAGAGCGTGGCGAGAGCGCCATGCTAGTGGAAAGGGGGTATAAGGAAAAAGCCAAAGAAGAGATACTTGCTACTCTGCAAGAAATCACAAATAACAGTAGTTAAACCAAAACGTCTTGGCGACACGTCCAACCCCTGCTTCAGGGAAGAACGGACGCTAAACCGGATAGAGAGAGAGAGAGAGAGAACAGGGCTCGAAATACTGGGTGCATGTGCACCCAGGTGCACCCAAAATTGTAACTGTGCAACCAAGATATTAAAGTGTACTAGAATACATCATATTCTTGACATCTAAGTGTTAGAAAGATAATAAAATGTCTGTCATGGTACTTGTTTAAGAATTTGACAGCTTGTAACTAAGTTTTATTATTAGGTATTTCGTTTTTGACATTCTACTTAAATTTAAGTGGTGCACCCAAAAATGTTTTGGTGCACCCAATTTTTTAAGCTTTAAGTTCACGTCTAGTGAAATATTAGACGTTAAACAAGGACAACAACTAGGCAGTGGCGGTGGCTGCCCCCCCCCCAAAATTTACGCCTGAAAACGCAAGAAATGACGTTTCAGAGAGTCCCGATTTTAAATTTCCCCAGAGAGTTCCCTTGTGACGGCTCGCGTCTTCGGCCTTGTTGGCACAGGACAATATGTTGCGGGAGCGTTGCTCTCGCAAACCTTTTAAACTAATAGAAATTTTACTACTTGTATCTTACTTAGCTTAGTTTACAAGTAGAAGGTGGCCCTCAAATGCAGGAAATGACGTTTCAGGTGGTCAAGATTTCAAAATTTTCTCCGGACCTCCCTAGCGATGACTATGAAACGACGACATGGTAAAAATTTGTTGAGGCGTGGGTCATCGCCCTCAAACATCTCTTTCTTTGACAAAAATGGCATTAGATTTAGCATAGTCCCTCAGCAAAATTTGTCCTTCAAAATAGAGAAAATGGCGTGCAGATTTTAAGATTTCCCCAGACCAACCTTGCGACACCTTCGGTACTCAAAATCGTGAATATACTTTGGGGGCATCGCCCTCGCTAAAACCATGTGTCTTTCTAACAGAATTGTCATCAAAGTAAGCTTAGTCTGACAGCAAAATTTGCCCGCCAAAATGCAGGAAATGGCGTTTTAGAGGGTTAAGATTTCAAATTTTCTGTTATGAAAAGTTTGCCCCCCCCCCCCAAACGAAATTTGCTGCCGCCGCCTCTGCTAGGACAGGATCTGTCCTAGGACAATGGGCGATTCTACTAGTACAGATTGCGATTGGGATCTGTCCTAGGACCAACTTCGATCCAAAGTCAAATGATGTTAACTAAATTGTTAAGATGTAGGAAACAGACTGCGATCGAGATCTGTCCTAGAACAATCGGCGATTCTACTACTCAGTAGTACAGATTGCAATGAAGATCTGTCCTGAGACAAACTCTGATCCAAACTCGAATGATGTTTAGATAAAGGAAACAGCAGTAGTATTTTGATAAATGATGATGTTATTATACTGCAAACCTACTAACTTATTACCAACTACACTCAAGGCTACCAGACTTGTGTCACTTGTACCTACCTACCTAGGTTACATTATACCAGTATGCACCCCTAGTACTAATCTGTGCCACCTTCTTTCTCATTTCACAGATTAACAGAGTAAAACTTGGACAATGACATCACCACAGATGGCCAAGTCTCAGACATACAATTTCATGGTCCTGAGTAAGAATGTTCTGTCAGGAGAAGAGGCTGACCTGTATGAGCTGTGTAACCTTGCAGGCATCACCATGGACCCTCATGTCTTTAAGTAAGTCATCACTACAGACATACAGGGTAGGGGTGGGTACCAGTACAGAAAATTCAGGTCTGGTTCAGTTCCTGAACCTGGACCTGATTGTATGTAAAAACTTGTGAATTGACGATGCTTGTGAATTGGTGATTGATTGTCCATTTTGCTACAAAAGAATTTGTTTGATGGAGTACCTCTGGCACTTTAAAATCCTCTCTTCATGTAAACATGGCTAACTGCCTCTGTACATTTGACTGTAGAAACCAGTGGTAGAAATGACTGTAAACTTTACTTTGTTCTTGTTATTTTCTCGGACCAGTAAGCTTCATAATGTGTTGATGCCTGTCATATTCATTTTCTATTCTGTCCAAAATTTGAGCACTGATTTTTTTCACTTTTTTGTTTTGTTTTTACAGATGTACCTATCCCTATAGTACAGGGGTGTGGATTTCACATTACCAATGTCTGAATGAAACAAATACATGTCATGAACTGAACTTAATCTTCAAGCACAAAGGAATTTGGCTCGCCCAATCTCAACTGTTCAACTTTAGTCTTTGTTTTAGGGAAATGATGAATGCACTACTGTGCTGTGTCAGATCATGGCTCAAGTGTCAGACAGCTTGTGTTGCCATGCAAGAGTTTACTTTTCTCTGTTTACGGCCGGTGAGGCTATGGGACCGGTGAGGTGAGGTGAGGTTTATGGATGACTAATGTCCCAAATAAACATACCTCCTGAAATCCACCCGGTATGTTCTTATCTTGGACGGTACGTTTATTTATATAAATTTTTGGAAATTGAGGCTTTGCTATATTTCACTGGTACTTTTGCTGGAAATTCATTTTCGGCGGAGCGGCGCGGATTTCCCTGCTATGACCCACTAATTTGTAAAATCTTGGCGGTGCCCTTAATGGCCCTTGTAATACATTGGTCAATTTCACTATGACACTACAAAGGTACAAAGTAAATGTTGTTATCGGGAGAAAATGATACACCAAACTGACATTGTGAAATAGCATTTTATATTTACAAGTGTCTGTTTACATCGTAAACCAGAAAACTATCATGCCAGCCTGGCAGCATAGGGAATTCCTGACTTGTGGTTCCATGTTTGAAGAAAACTATCAGCATCACAATGGAAGAATGATTCGTTCACATTAGAGACGTAAAAACATAACAATCATAAATTTGAGGTCGCAAAACCTCCAGAACAGTGAGGTAAACGGCACTCAGAACATGGCCGCCGGCACTGTCTGAGGTTGACAGTTAAACTAGCACCATGTTGCATACATCCTTACAATAATGCCGTAAACATGTGAAAAATATTATATTATTGGGTCGACGATCGACACGGATTGTGGCTTATATTTTCATAGGATTTATTTTGTTAAAATGTCCGTAACATTTACCCAATTTAAAATCAACGCCACTGCAATTTCCCTCTTTCTCCAGGATTGTGCTGGACCTGTTACGGCTGAACGTGGCGCCCATGACCATCCTCCAGGTACTGAAGTCCATGGCCAACAGTGCCATCAAGTCTCGTTCTGCTGGCGGGGATACTGAAGCTGCCCACTCCCACACACACAAGGACACATCCAATGTCTCCAGTTCCTCCGACTCATCTAGCAGAAGCTTGCACCGCCAGCCCAGAACAAAGACTTCACACAAACTGTCATACAAAGGACACAAGTCCTAAAACCTGGATTTATTCATCACTCAATCTTGATGCAGGGGACAAAATTCCTGAATCTATGGACTAAGTTATACTGTCCTAATCAGATAAACATGTACATATATCCTAGGAAAGCCTAAGGCTATTCCATGGAAGCAGACAGTTTTAGTATAGTCTTCATTATCATGGCACTTAAAAATCAGAAATCATCCTGGCATTATGAAGATGATACTGGATACAAAGGGTCAGACATTTCAGTTAGCATCCACTACTTTTCTTCAGTGATCCTGAGCAAGATCTTTTTACCAAGTTTGTAATCATGTTTGAAAACCTGTTAAAAACCTACTGATCAACAGATCTGCTCGGTGTCACTCACTGACAAAAGGTATTGGATACTGAAACGTCTGACCATTTCCATAACCTATCCAGTAACTTGCTTGAGTAACTGTTATCTTGATACCTGCATGTTTAATCTTTATCAACGTAACATGGCATTAGCTTTTGGCTTCCTACTTTAACTTTAAGGGAATAAACCTTTCATACCTGATGCGTCTTTGAGTGGTTTCACTGGTTTGCCATTATGTCTCTGTCTGAGTCGATGTTGGACACCCCCCCCCCCCCACACACACACACACACTTGTGAATGAAGACCTTTCTTGTGGACACATACAAAAAGTAAACGATAATTGACACATAACATACGTGAAATGTATTCAATATCTACCAACACAAAAACTAACGAATGAGCACACGCACACACGCTATCAGAATATCGTTACAGAAGACGTCGCCGATATTGACGATATTTACTTATCAACCCAAAACTTGACTGTGCAGAAATGTGTCTCGTTTAAACTGCTAGACGCACTTGCGCACATCACTTGAAATGTCCTCTTGTATCCAATAGCCATATGCATTTCTTTAGTATTCAAGTTCAGTACCCTTGCCCCATTCATCTGCGGGAGCCCCAAACGTGCCGAGCTTGCTGCAAAAATCGGATCCTGGAGCCACGAAAACCGACCAATGGCAAGGTCTAATTTTGGCAAGAGAACCAATCAGACGCCAGAGTGGCGGCCAATTGAAATCTGCGGACATCTAATTAGCGGGTCTTATAAATTCACACTCCGCCGTGCGCCGACTACTTTCATTGTCTCGCACTTGAGCTTCGACAAAGTTCGACATGGCACGTACCAAGCAGACCGCCCGTAAATCCACCGGTGGCAAGGCCCCGAGGAAGCAGCTTGCCACCAAGGCTGCCCGTAAGAGCGCCCCGGCTACCGGTGGTGTCAAGAAGCCTCACCGCTACAGGCCCGGTACCGTGGCCCTGAGAGAGATCCGTCGCTACCAGAAGTCGACGGAGCTGCTCATCCGCAAGCTGCCCTTCCAGCGCCTGGTGCGAGAGATCGCCCAGGACTTCAAGACCGACCTGCGCTTCCAGAGCTCGGCGGTCATGGCCCTGCAGGAAGCCAGCGAGGCCTACCTGGTCGGTCTCTTCGAGGACACCAACCTGTGCGCCATCCACGCCAAGCGTGTCACCATCATGCCCAAGGACATCCAGCTCGCACGCCGCATCCGAGGGGAACGCGCGTAAGGAGGATCGGAACAAGATCGACAACCCCGGCCCTTTTCAGGGCCACCTACATATCCCAGAAAGATCTATATCGTTCACGTTTCTTGCAACATTTGAAGCAGATTCCCTGTTACACAGTTTACACGTTTGCACCCCTCCCCCTCAGTCGACAGGGGATGAAATCAGTACTTGCGAAATAGTAGACTCCCAGCACCACAACAACCAAGCCATTAAAGAAAACAAAGAACAAATAAATACACTTGTTTTTCACGTTTTAGTCAGGCGAAAATACAACGGTACACTCTCCACGTGTTCTCTCCGACTACGCGTACATATAATGTAGAGGTATGTTAGCAGGAAGCGGCACACTGGTAAGGAAGCTGTACTGCGGTCATTTCTGACGTGATATGGCAACCAGTATTGCTCACAAATGTCATGCTCAAAGTTGTCTGTCAGGAATTTAAAATAGATACAGATTTGTCCAAGTAGATGTGCGTGTTTTTGTTTTGATGTGTGCGTGGGGAGGGGGGGGGGTCATACACGCATTTATTTTCTGTTTTCGTATAGAATAGTTGTATGTAAAGCTAAAGTTTGGTGATCATGATACAGTTCTTTCGAGAGGATGTGGGTGGCCCTGAAAAGGGCCGGGGTTTAAATCTCTCCGTCTGGATCTTACTGAGCCTTGCTGGTCTTCTTGGGTAGAAGCACGGCGTGGATGTTGGGGAGAACGCCGCCCTGTGCAATGGTGACGCCGGACAATAGCTTGTTCAACTCCTCGTCGTTGCGGACGGCCAGTTGAAGGTGACGAGGGATGATCCTGGTCTTCTTGTTGTCGCGGGCAGCGTTACCGGCCAGCTCTAGGATCTCAGCGGTCAGGTACTCGAGCACCGCCGCCAAGTACACAGGGGCACCAGCACCCACGCGCTCGGCATAGTTTCCCTTGCGCAAGAAGCGATGGACACGGCCAACCGGGAACTGCAACCCCGCTCGGGAAGAACGGCTCTTTGCCTTGGCGCGTGCCTTGCCTCCTTTACCACGTCCAGACATGATGTAGAATGAAGTCGATTGATTAGCGTCAAATGGCAAAAAGAATGAATGAATGAAGAGTCGAAATGCTCTGCCCAAACAATTTATACCCCGCCGCTGGATTCACGACTTCCGACAACGAACCAATAGCGAGAGCTTAACCGTGAGAGGTTCTACCACGTCCGCGCCTTGGACTAGACAATCCGATAATTTGCATTCTTCCCCGATATAAAGGCAAAGCAGACACTGGCGCAATTATTCTTTGCTGTCTCATACGCCAAGAACGTCGTCATGCCGCCAAGTGGAAAAGCTGCTAAAAAAGCTGGCAAAGCCAGGCCCGCCGGAGACAAGAAGCGCGGAAGGAGGAGAAAGAGAAGGGAAACCTTCGGTGTCTACATCTACAAGGTGCTGAAGCAGGTGCACCCCGACACCGGTGTCTCCAGCAAGGCCATGGGCATCATGAACTCCTTCGTCAACGACATTTTCGAGCGCATCGCCGCCGAGGCTTCTCGTCTGGCTCACTACAACAAGCGCTCCACCATCAGCAGCCGCGAGATCCAGACCGCCGTGCGACTCCTGCTACCGGGCGAGCTGGCAAAGCACGCCGTCAGCGAGGGCACCAAGGCTGTCACCAAGTACACCAGCTCCAAGTAGACCTACTGCACAAGCTATAACCCCGGCCTTTTTCAAGGCCACCCACATCCTCACAAAAGAGCTATACCAGTCACGCTTTCCATGACCCAACACACGCACACAAATCACTAACCTGTGATCGCACTAATTCCATTTCCGGTAAAATAACGCATCAAGAAGTCACACCAACCATGCAACCAACCACTCGTGTATACACCAACAGAAAGAAAACAAAGGAAGGGCATCATTATGACGCAATAAATTTCGAACACAATTGCAATGACATATGTACGTCCATTTTGACGTTCTTTAGAACAATGCGATCGAACGGCGTTGTCTTTCTATGCAACGTAAACACACAATGCCTCAGGTTTACATGTATGTAGCCAAACTTTTGGGTGCAATTTGGGTAGATTTACTTCGTTTTGTCGTTGAATCAAAATCCCCGATGGCGAACATACAAAGTATGATTTGGGTCATCAGGTCGCATTACACCACAAGCGAACATGATTTGGATCATCAGGCGACAAGGCCATGTTACCCTTTTCGCGGACTAATTTGCCGTCTTCTGCCCAGCCGCAAAGTTCAACACATCCGAACAAACATCGCCATCCATATCAAACACGCTCAAAACGGACATATTCTTCTAACATTTACAACACTTGCGCACTCGATCACCCACAATCGACAATCCCTCACGCTTCGCCCTCGGGGACCCCAACAAACTCCTCGTTACGTTACACAGTTTTATTAAAGAAAATTCTCTGCTTTCCCTCGAATTATCATTATTCCTCGTTGTTTGTCTTGTCGGTGGGATACGCTCAGCATGGCATTGTCTGGCGCGCCTCCTGTGGGGTGGGGGATGGCGTGTTTCCATTGGCTAGTTGTGGCGACGGCAAAGACTCCTCGTAGGTCCGCAGGGCGGATATTAAAGCGGTGACGACAGGAGAAATTGCATTCATTCATTCATTCATTCTTTCCACTCTGACTCGAGAAGACTACAGCATCTATCATGTCTGGACGCGGCAAAGGAGGCAAGGGTCTCGGAAAGGGAGGCGCCAAGCGTCACCGTAAGGTTCTTCGCGACAACATCCAGGGCATCACCAAGCCCGCCATCCGTCGTCTGGCTCGCCGTGGCGGTGTCAAGCGCATCTCCGGCCTCATCTACGAGGAGACCCGAGGCGTTCTCAAGGTCTTCCTGGAAAACGTCATTCGTGACGCTGTGACATACACCGAACACGCCAAACGCAAGACGGTCACCGCCATGGACGTTGTCTACGCCCTCAAACGCCAAGGTCGCACCCTGTACGGCTTCGGCGGCTAAAGGACCCGACGGACTCACCATCGCAAGCAAACCCCGGCCCTTTTCAGGGCCACCCAAATATCCAAAAAAGAGCTGTATCTTCTCACAATACGATCGCACACATGAACACGCCTGACTTTAATAACGATGATAAAGAATGATTGAATGAATGAATGAATGAATGAATGAATACCTTTATTGCCGAGCTTAAGAACAGACCTCAACACATGTATATAAAGTATCACGAGTCTAGTCTAACATAGTATCGAATAAAGACAAAGTCAAACCCAAGTCGGCCATGCAAGCACTCAGCAACAACCGTGACCCCACTTCCGTTCTGTGTATTGATATATTTTTGTGCATTGTTAGTTCTCGAGAAATGCGTTTGAGTGAGATACAAGCGTACATGTGTCTTCTCTATGAAAGTCGAGTTTACGTGTTAGGAATTCATAAAAGTCACCCATTCCTAATTTCCGTTGCAAACTGGATAAGCCGTTGAACGTAGTCGAACGTCCCGCTCACTTTTTCCGAAGCGTGCTTATCGAAAAGATGTCAAATATCTCAAGATCTAAATACCTCTGGCTAGCCGCTACCATGAAATCAGTAAGTCGAACATGTGCTCCTGTACGGAAACCGGTCCAATGTTATGTTTGATGGCCGGGAAAGGAGAAATGTCAGCGTAAAGTTAGAAAAGAAACACAAATTTTGTAGGTACGGACAATAGGACACAGACGAGCTGTCTGTGTTTCCGTTCACGTCCGCACCATGAGTACTTGACGCCAGCTTGACAAGATGTCGGGTTCATTTGCACGTCTACCGCAGACTTGTCACGCCAGCATGTCCGCCGCAGCATCGTCCCCCAAGAAGGCCAGCAAGCCCAAGAAGGCCCCTGCGGCTCACCCGCCCACCACCGCCATGATCACGGCGGCTGTGGAAGCACTCAAGGACCGCACGGGTTCTTCGGTGCCGGCCATCAAGAAGTACATCGCCGCCAACTACAAGTTCGACGTGGAGAAGAAGTCTCACTTCATCAAGCGTGCCCTGAAAGCCTTGGTGGATAAGGGTACCCTGCTCCAGGTGAAAGGAACCGGGGCGTCGGGTTCCTTCAAAATCAACGTGGCAGCCAAGAAGGCTGCCGAGAAGGCCGCCAAGAAGACTACCAAGAAGCCGGTCAAGAAACCCGTGGCCAAGAAGGCCAACAAACCCAAGACCACCAAGCCTAAAAAGCCCAAGGCTAAGAAGGCTACCACCCCCAAGAAGGCTACCAAGAAGCCAGCGGCCAAGAAGACTACCAAGAAGACTCCGGCAAAGAAAACTGCTGCCAAGAAAGCTGCCACCAAAAAGACCCCGGCAAAGAAGGCCGCCAAGAAGACGGCGCCCGCCAAGAAGGCGACCAAGTCCAAGAAGAAGTAGAGACCTGACCGTCACATTTTCTGCAAACCCCGGCCCTTTTCAGGGCCACCCACATCCTCACAAAGGAACTATGTCAATCAAAGTTATACTTTTTCCACACGAATGCACACTATCCTGCTTATAAAAGATACAATGTTGGACACCCCCCCCCCCACACACACACACACTTGTGAATGAAGACCTTTCTTGTGGACACATACAAAAACTAAACGATAATTGACACATAACATACGTGAAATGTACTCAATATCTACCAACACAAAAACTAACGAATGAGCACACGCACACACGCTATCAGAATATCGTTACAGAAGACGTCGCCGATATTGACGATATTTACTTATCAACCCAAAACTTGACTGTGCAGAAATGTGTCTCGTTTAAACTGCTAGACGCACTTGCGCACATCACTTGAAATGTCCTCTTGTATCCAATAGCCATATGCATTTCTTTAGTATTCAAGTTCAGTACCCTTGCCCCATTCATCTGCGGGAGCCCCAAACGTGCCGAGCTTGCTGCAAAAATCGGATCCTGGAGCCACGAAAACCGACCAATGGCAAGGTCTAATTTTGGCAAGAGAACCAATCAGACGCCAGAGTGGCGGCCAATTGAAATCTGCGGACATCTAATTAGCGGGTCTTATAAATTCACACTCCGCCGTGCGCCGACTACTTTCATTGTCTCGCACTTGAGCTTCGACAAAGTTCGACATGGCACGTACCAAGCAGACCGCCCGTAAATCCACCGGTGGCAAGGCCCCGAGGAAGCAGCTTGCCACCAAGGCTGCCCGTAAGAGCGCCCCGGCTACCGGTGGTGTCAAGAAGCCTCACCGCTACAGGCCCGGTACCGTGGCCCTGAGAGAGATCCGTCGCTACCAGAAGTCGACGGAGCTGCTCATCCGCAAGCTGCCCTTCCAGCGCCTGGTGCGAGAGATCGCCCAGGACTTCAAGACCGACCTGCGCTTCCAGAGCTCGGCGGTCATGGCCCTGCAGGAAGCCAGCGAGGCCTACCTGGTCGGTCTCTTCGAGGACACCAACCTGTGCGCCATCCACGCCAAGCGTGTCACCATCATGCCCAAGGACATCCAGCTCGCACGCCGCATCCGAGGGGACGCGCGTAAGGAGGATCGGAACAAGATCGACAACCCCGGCCCTTTTCAGGGCCACCTACATATCCCAGAAAGATCTATATCGTTCACGTTTCTTGCAACATTTGAAGCAGATTCCCTGTTACACAGTTTACACGTTTGCACCCCTCCCCCTCAGTCGACAGGGGATGAAATCAGTACTTGCGAAATAGTAGACTCCCAGCACCACAACAACCAAGCCATTAAAGAAAACAAAGAACAAATAAATACACTTGTTTTTCACGTTTTAGTCAGGCGAAAATACAACGGTACACTCTCCACGTGTTCTCTCCGACTACGCGTACATATAATGTAGAGGTATGTTAGCAGGAAGCGGCACACTGGTAAGGAAGCTGTACTGCGGTCATTTCTGACGTGATATGGCAACCAGTATTGCTCACAAATGTCATGCTCAAAGTTGTCTGTCAGGAATTTAAAATAGATACAGATTTGTCCAAGTAGATGTGCGTGTTTTTGTTTTGATGTGTGCGTGGGGAGGGGGGGGGGTCATACACGCATTTATTTTCTGTTTTCGTATAGAATAGTTGTATGTAAAGCTAAAGTTTGGTGATCATGATACAGTTCTTTCGAGAGGATGTGGGTGGCCCTGAAAAGGGCCGGGGTTTAAATCTCTCCGTCTGGATCTTACTGAGCCTTGCTGGTCTTCTTGGGTAGAAGCACGGCGTGGATGTTGGGGAGAACGCCGCCCTGTGCAATGGTGACGCCGGACAATAGCTTGTTCAACTCCTCGTCGTTGCGGACGGCCAGTTGAAGGTGACGAGGGATGATCCTGGTCTTCTTGTTGTCGCGGGCAGCGTTACCGGCCAGCTCTAGGATCTCAGCGGTCAGGTACTCGAGCACCGCCGCCAAGTACACAGGGGCACCAGCACCCACGCGCTCGGCATAGTTTCCCTTGCGCAAGAAGCGATGGACACGGCCAACCGGGAACTGCAACCCCGCTCGGGAAGAACGGCTCTTTGCCTTGGCGCGTGCCTTGCCTCCTTTACCACGTCCAGACATGATGTAGAATGAAGTCGATTGATTAGCGTCAAATGGCAAAAAGAATGAATGAATGAAGAGTCGAAATGCTCTGCCCAAACAATTTATACCCCGCCGCTGGATTCACGACTTCCGACAACGAACCAATAGCGAGAGCTTAACCGTGAGAGGTTCTACCACGTCCGCGCCTTGGACTAGACAATCCGATAATTTGCATTCTTCCCCGATATAAAGGCAAAGCAGACACTGGCGCAATTATTCTTTGCTGTCTCATACGCCAAGAACGTCGTCATGCCGCCAAGTGGAAAAGCTGCTAAAAAAGCTGGCAAAGCCAGGCCCGCCGGAGACAAGAAGCGCGGAAGGAGGAGAAAGAGAAGGGAAACCTTCGGTGTCTACATCTACAAGGTGCTGAAGCAGGTGCACCCCGACACCGGTGTCTCCAGCAAGGCCATGGGCATCATGAACTCCTTCGTCAACGACATTTTCGAGCGCATCGCCGCCGAGGCTTCTCGTCTGGCTCACTACAACAAGCGCTCCACCATCAGCAGCCGCGAGATCCAGACCGCCGTGCGACTCCTGCTACCGGGCGAGCTGGCAAAGCACGCCGTCAGCGAGGGCACCAAGGCTGTCACCAAGTACACCAGCTCCAAGTAGACCTACTGCACAAGCTATAACCCCGGCCTTTTTCAAGGCCACCCACATCCTCACAAAAGAGCTATACCAGTCACGCTTTCCATGACCCAACACA
Source organism: Branchiostoma floridae (assembly GCF_000003815.2). Lineage (NCBI taxonomy): Eukaryota > Metazoa > Chordata > Leptocardii > Amphioxiformes > Branchiostomatidae > Branchiostoma > Branchiostoma floridae. The sequence goes on from NC_049989.1 coordinate 701,054, forward strand.
CGCACACAAATCACTAACCTGTGATCGCACTAATTCCATTTCCGGTAAAATAACGCATCAAGAAGTCACACCAACCATGCAACCAACCACTCGTGTATACACCAACAGAAAGAAAACAAAGGAAGGGCATCATTATGACGCAATAAATTTCGAACACAATTGCAATGACATATGTACGTCCATTTTGACGTTCTTTAGAACAATGCGATCGAACGGCGTTGTCTTTCTATGCAACGTAAACACACAATGCCTCAGGTTTACATGTATGTAGCCAAACTTTTGGGTGCAATTTGGGTAGATTTACTTCGTTTTGTCGTTGAATCAAAATCCCCGATGGCGAACATACAAAGTATGATTTGGGTCATCAGGTCGCATTACACCACAAGCGAACATGATTTGGATCATCAGGCGACAAGGCCATGTTACCCTTTTCGCGGACTAATTTGCCGTCTTCTGCCCAGCCGCAAAGTTCAACACATCCGAACAAACATCGCCATCCATATCAAACACGCTCAAAACGGACATATTCTTCTAACATTTACAACACTTGCGCACTCGATCACCCACAATCGACAATCCCTCACGCTCCAGAACAACACGCACTACTTCGTGCCCGAACTAGGTTACACAGTTTTATTAAAGAAAATTCTCTGCTTTCCCTCGAATTATCATTATTCCTCGTTGTTTGTCTTGTCGGTGGGATACGCTCAGCATGGCATTGTCTGGCGCGCCTCCTGTGGGGTGGGGGATGGCGTGTTTCCATTGGCTAGTTGTGGCGACGGCAAAGTCATACGAGTGGAAATGATCGCTATAGATTTTTCGTACGACTTTTTTTCATATCTGCCTTTAAACTGATTTTATTGAGTTTTTTTATACAAAACTATATATTTAGGCCCCCTTTACCCTAGTATTACAACCGAATGACTTGGAATTTGGTACAGGTGTCTTGATCATATGCCCTTATAGATTCAATAACACTTTTGCCATCTATTACAACACATTCTTAATTTGCGATTTTTTGGCCATTTTGTTAGCAAAAAATACACGTTTGGCTCTTGTGCCCTGGTTTTACAACCAAATGACCCATGTATAATTTTTGGCATGAACCACTTTTTGAAGTGGTTTTGACGTCATTGACCCTCACCTGAAGTTCTTTTGCAGGTACAGGCCTGGACATGTCTATCATTTAATTACATAGACAGCCAATGACAGCCTAAATCAATATCCTGAGGATGATTCAGCAGCCAATCAGCGAGCCTAGTGTTATCTGGAAATCCATTGATGCACGGGGATTTTTTTTTACAATTCAATATTTGTTTGACTGGTTTGCTTATACAAAAGGCCATGTTTTCGGCGGGAGTAATTCTGGACTGGTCTATTGTGCAAATTTACATAGGGTGAATTGGAAGAGTCCATTCTTGAACAGGGGGATTTTGTAAGATTCATTTTTGGGATAGAAGAAACAGAAGTGTTCCATTTTCACACATGGATGATTTTGGAACAGTATTGTTGCATGGCGAAGGAGATGGCTGAAATATGCCTTTCTAGTTTTAATTAACTTAGAAGGAGCACTAAAAATGTTAAAGACGACTAACTGTGTCTTACATTTTTATTCAGAAAAACAATTAATTCGACAAAATGGAATGCATATGGCGACAGCACCATATAAGAGGTGAAATTCTACACAGAGTACTCAGTAATCATGGAAAAAAGCACTTCCAAAAAGTGTGGCAATAAAAATTATTGCCATGGCGACGGTGAAAATCATAACAATCCGTCGACCCCTTCTTGAGTTATTCCCTTTCAAAGTCTGACACCAAACCTGTCCTGCAGTTCCAAAACAAGCCGTTAGCTACCACTAACTCACGGCATCAAGAGCTGTCTACCACTTAAAAGGCATAGCCGCAGCATGTCCAAAACTCGAGATATCAAACCAGGAAGTTCCGCTGCAGTAAAGTAACCGGCCCAAAATCTGATCGTTTCCAGGTCTCAACAAGGCCTACCCACATTTATATATTCATTTTCATTTCTTCATTTTTATTTATCTATTTTTATTTATTTATTTTTTATTCATTTTTATTTGTTTATTTTCATTTACTTATTTGTATTTGTGTTCTATTTTTAATTGTATATTTATTTATTTTTATCTAATTTTTATTTGTTTATTTTTATTTGTTTATTTTTATTTATTTGTTTATTTTTCATTTATTTGTTTGTTTATTTTGTTTGCTACTTTATTTGTTTGTTTATTTATTTGTTTATTTATTTATACCGGGTATCAGTACCATCCATCCCGGCGTTCTCAAGTTATGGTGGTCTTCTACAAACACACACACACACATACAACCGCTACCCAAAATATAACGTTCTTGGCGAAGGTAACTATCACATCGCTATCCACGAACCTCCACATGTTATACATCATTTAAGCACAAACAATGCTTGTTTCACACATCGGTTTGCATTTTCGAAACAAAGATATCAAGGGTGAAGAAGGCCACCAAACTTTCCAAGTTTGCACACGTATATCGGCATGTGCCATGCGACTGGAAAGCTAACCCGTGGAGGTAATGGTTCAGTCCAGCATGATGCAACTACGCACGCGCGGAATCTACATTCCTGACAGTCCTGTGGAAGTTTTGGAATTCTTTGCAAATGGTCCCACACTATACTATTAGGCTCGCCCATCAGGCGTCGCCAAAAACATCTAGATATCTAGCTCTTAATGTTACAGTATGATTATTATACAATTTAACATTATCATCAGGGCTGTTTTCAGGTCTAGATTTTTCCTGTTACACTTATTGTGAGCCCATATTTCTAGTTTTCATTGTTAAATCTGTTGTTTTAAGCAAGGAGCTTTTATGATAAAAGCTCCTTGTTTTAAGCTTACAAAAATTTTCATCAATTTCATGTAAATAAAGTTTTTTCCTATCTGTCCCAACAAGAAAATTTCTCTCCCAGGACAGAGGCAAGGGTCCTGGAGACAGCCTTAATTATTAATATTATCATAACTCTGTGAATTCATATACACTTGTTTCGAGAAGACGAAAGAGACATGTAAATTGTAGAATAGCATAGCATAGCATAACATTACATATGTGACTATTTTGTTAACTCCCACTGACACTGTAAAGATTCTTAATAGAAACGTTTTATGTAACTACTGCATTTAGCCCATATGGGCAAGAACATGCAAATAAAGATCACTGTCATTGTTATTACTATACTGTACTGTAAACAATTTAACATTGAGTTGGTTATTGCTAGAGTATGTACATTGAAATGCGCAGCAACAACAAATTACGAACATACAATTTACTTAAGACTACTTACAACGAGGAGAAATACTTAAAAACTGCAAACATTCGACACAGAGCAGCTATAACAAAACTTCGGATTAGTTCACAAAAACTCCATATTGAAAAGGGCAGACATAGCCACATTCCTCCGGAGCAAAGAATCTGCCAATATTGCAATCTAAATAAGATAGAGGATGAGTATCACTTTATTATGGACTGTACTTTATACACCAAGGAAAGAAACATCCTCTTCGATTGGATGCAAGATATGTTTCCCAATTTCCGTTATATAAATAGTAAGGAAAAATTCATATTATTTATGCAAGTAGATCAATCCTGCATTATTGATTACATCTGCCCTTATGTTTACAACTGTAGTCTCTGTAGATGAAATTGTGCCTTATCGCAACAACCTGTACTTAGCTTGTTGGAACATAAATGTACAATAAAGGTCTTTCATTCATTGTAGTACAAAATATACAGCAGCTGTGTACAAATTTGACTTATGATTGACTTTTAATATCATAACATATACAAGTGACTTCTCCAACCATTGTTTTTACAGCAGAGTTAATCTTTGATTGAATTATGTCAAACACGTTTTTTATTTATTGTCATTTCCTTAAGTAGCTAAACTACTTCTGTAAGAACAGATTTCTCCTTGTTATAGGAAGGTTCGGTGTCATTTGTAGCAGGTGGATCTTGGAACAACTCTCTAACCATACTTTAGCAATTATATTGGGACTGCGTGTGCTTGACTCCATGCACCAGAAATAAAGTGCCTACAGACAGGATCTTAATACTTGTGTCAATGATTAAATCTATCTAAGGACCACCACTGGTACAGTAGAAGCCGCTTAATTGTACGGCCTATTTGCCTGTGAATTCTGTGCAATTATCCGGCTGGTGCAATAATGCAAAGTTATCTAGCTGGACCGCACCGGTTTGGGATTTTGGAAATCCGTGCAGTTAACGTTTATCCGTTGTGCAATTAACTGGCTTCTACTGTACCAGTGTTTTCCTCACTTCACTCAGGTTAAAATGAGTAGCTTGCTTTGGTTAAGGACATCCCTCGGGACCTCCTGTGTTTGAGGAGCCATACCTCAAGCACGTTTAGGAACCCACCACCTGAGGTAGTGCCGAATGGCAGCCACTTCAGACCCTTGCAACAGTCTTATTGAGGTCACCTGAGCTGGAGTTGTCAATGGCAGCCGCTCCAGACACTTGAGATTTAGCCCTGCCTATTGTAAGCTCCTTGCTGTGAAGAGAGATTAGTCTGCCCACTCAACCAAAATATGTCTGCATTCAGTCACCTTTGTACAAATGTATAGTATATACATCTACTCTGCAAACTTAGCTGAGTCTATAAAACAATCATCTATCCTTGTTATCAATTTCCTCCTCGCTAACACTGTTGGTGTTTAACAGTTTTTCCTGCGTGTTCTCATCAGAGGTTTCACTCTCTTCCCCTTGCTCTTCAGATGTAGTTTGTTTCTCACGGCCGAAGAGTCGGGCCAGCCGAGCACGCAGACCTCCCGAGCCAGCTTTTGTCAAATCTGTATACTGGAACCTAAGATATCGGGAATAAAAAAAACATTAACAATGGACCCAGTGTGAGTTGTGAGCCATGCCATTAGTCTGTGGTCTACACAATGAGCTTTCATCTCCTTAGTCTACATGGTTAACTGTGCCAGGCTCATCTGAACTTGTTTGATTGCATGCAAATGTAAACAAGTGACATACTCTGTGACGTATTTATGGTTTCCGCCACATCAGTTACAACAATATAATTGTATACAATGCTGATGACATGGACAGCCCCAGGCAGACAAATATTGACAAACAGGAAAGAAAATGAAGTCCTAATATTACTGTTAGCTTACCAGGACAATGTATGTGCAATGCATGTATAATAACACTGGCACTGACCAATGCAATGTGCTAGGAAGCCAGAGTCTACCATCTGTTTAGGGATTCTTATGCCGTAACAGCTGTCCTCTACATTAGACAACACATAGCCCTATATCTGCTTGGAGACAATTACCAAACATCCATCCAAACCACATGGCCTGTGTCACAATACCAGGAATATAGCCATATAGGGGTGATTCTGAAATTATTACAAAACAGCTAATGCGTGCAGACGACATGCCATACTAGTACTACATACGAATGCGGCAAAGGAAACATAGATATACATATGCAAACATTCATCAGACAACAGCTGCTATACTCCATCGTCGGAGGTTCCCCTTTGCCACAGAGTAATTAGCAACACTTCCACTCAACACACTTTCCCAAAATGAAGTCGAGAAGAGATGCCTACCTGCGAGTTGTGAGGTTGTGCAAGGAACCAAACGCAATGGCAATAACAGTACAGGTGAGACAGATGACATTATAGGGCATGCTGAAGTCAGGTGTAGGCAGGCTGATCAGCAGTGTCTCTGTGTGCAGACACAGGGGGAACTCTGTAGAGGAGGAGTGGAACAGTCCAGACTCCAGCCCACTGCCCATGTGGGGTGGCACGGTGAAGTTGTCTGCTTGTCTGAGGAGAGGAATTTTCATGTTAAAAAATGTCTTGCATGGTTCAGATATATGCTTGCACAATAAGACTGCTTATGTTACAAATTTGAGCATAAAGGTACAAATATACAAAGGATGTTACATGTATATATAACATCCTTGAATATATATATTATACATTTCAGTAGGATCAACATTTTCAACTATAAGTATAAGGCACAAGGAAATATCTATTCAAAACTAAGGTCCTACCTCAGTATTGTTGTGAGTACTGCAGAGCTGATATAAAAGCCATGGTTGGCGTCAGGTGGGTACTCTGTCCACTTAAGGAAGGCTCGTTCAAAGCTGAAGCTGACACGTGTGGTTGAGTCCGGGGGGAGGGTCAGGACCATCTCCAGAAGATAGGGGGCCTGGCGGTCACGGCCAGGCTTGTACCGGGTCATCAGTGGTTGGATCAGGTTCCCCTCTGTTGTCTCCACCTAAATTTTCAGCACTACTTTTAATTGGAAACTATTTTTCCCCTAAGGTAAAACTCAGTTGTGAGTACTACAGTAAGATATTGTTCTTTCTCTGATACAGTGTTTTTTGTTCAAAATTGTTTCCTAGAAGAGAAGTATGAAGTCCAGGAAGATTACTGGCATGCACATCATTAATGGATTTTCTAATAAAGTCTCAAAGTTGCTAGACTTGAAGGTAAACAGCCTCTTATTGAGACAAAAAGCTTAACTGAGGTTAGCCCTGTTAACTTCAGTGTGTGGAAGTACATGCAGGGAAACTATGGTACATTGTACCATGAATGTGTGAAGGTCGTACATATATTCACCTTTAGCGTGTGGAGGTACATACGGGTGAACCATGGTACCAGCTCCATGTAGATGACCTGTTGTTCCAGGTACGGATGTCTGTTATACAGGAGACTCATGATGCCACCATGTTCCTGACCATACCTGACATAAACCAGGCACAAATAAAACAGTCAGCTGTATTACAAGACAACAACTTGTAACATAACTATCTAACATAACTGTCCAGAAACACACACATACTCTCTATCTCTCAAACACTCATGCACACACACACACACACACACACACATACAAACACACACACAAACTGTATCTTAAGCATAAAAAGCTAAAAGGTAATAATATCCTTCAGTCTACGTTTATCTTTTAATCTTTTTTTATACACCCTTTGAAAGTGTGTGCAAATCAATTATTCTACCATCAGTGGAGCTGCCACCATATGAGCTCTTTTCATGCCAGACTTTTGGATACAGGGCTGAACATACTAGTACATTTTTGTTTTAGCAAAAGTGGCAACTGTACCTTCCGTCTAGATTGCAAACACCTTGATAAGGCTATTTTGTTGAGAAAGTGAACATACCCAGTGACAAAACGGTGCACATACAGGAGTGGAGGGGTGAGTTGGTTATACGCCACCTCCCTCTTCCACTTCATGTCCACATTCAGACCATGCTCCTTGTGGAAGGGAAAGGTCCAGAGATCGTACACAGCCAGTTTCCTGCTGTAATCCTGGTAACTGGTCACCTGTAGGCATAACAATATATACAGCTACAGAACAACATTGTCTTTAACATCCATATACTATCTCCTGATAAGGCCATGTTCATTTGATGAGATATTTATTCCATGACATCCTCTGGGAACCCAAAAACTGTTGCAAGCATGCAAATGAAGTCTGGCCAAAAAAAGTTGCCTTCTTGATGAAATCCCAGTGGTCAGGAGGGTTGAACAAATGCCTAACACAGTATAACGGACAATAGATTCTCCATTTTTGTTTTTTCATATATTGACCTTGGAATTGACATTCTATACATTTAATATGTATTTTTTTGCAATCTAGGCACATAGTTGCTCATTTTGCAGCCGTTTTGTATGATTTACACTATGGTTGAAAACTTTTTTAGAAACGGCCAAAAATTGATGCGCACACGGAAGTCATGCATATTATCAAATCAACATGCAGCTCCAAATGGCCAAACTACTGTAACGCAAAATGCATGATAACAAAATGTACAAGAACATCCTGGTCCTCTTCTTACCTTGAGTTCAGTTGGTTCTGGTTTCAGAGTAAAGCTGCTAGTTTGATTCCCAGTCACATCAACATACACACGGCTGGTGCCAGCCATGGGACAGGGGCCTGACAGAGACCTGGAGAAATATCGCTTCATGGACCAGTCCTGCTTGCCATTCAGCACAGCAGGGGGGTCAGCAACAGTGGACAGCACCTGCCGCAGCTCCAGGCTGGCATCTGTACAGCTGTCATTCTGGCACACTGGGCGCAGATGGACCCCCAGGGAACTGTACTGTGTGTTATACAGCTGGCCTGTACAGGTGAAAATAAAAAATAAACTAGAGTTCGGGGACCTCATACCTCCATGAAATATTTATTGCTTTTTCGTGGATGGTATGTATGTTTATAGTCGGTTGTATTTGAGAGTAATGGTTATATAATATAAATGTTGTGGGAAAGTAGTGGTGTATTTATTTAATGACACAGAGGATGTCCATCTGATTAGTAATTATCAAAATGTGACACTTAATTGTGTAATGTGCGTTTAAGAGGTCGACGGCATATGGTAGCGTGGTGTTCCTTAAGCTTGATGTTTGGCATTTAAAATGTCTAAGGTTGTCAGCATTATTGAGGTTCGACTATGTGCCTCAGAGCTGTGTGGTGGGAGGAAGTTGGGAAACTCAGAAAGAAGAAGGGATGTGGCCAACTTTAGTCAGATGGTGATTTGATTTTCCACCAATATGTCATAACATCAGCTGTTCACACGGTACAAAAACGAGATGCACACTTTCCTCTGACAGCCCTACACCAACTGTAAGATGAATACTTGGCGCCAACCCCGTCTGCTAAAAAACAAGTACCATTGGCTACAAAAGAGACAACTAACAACTGTCCCTTATCGTAACAAAATCAGAACATCTGTATCGCCCATAAAACTTCTGACACCCAACCCAGATGAGAGGACCTAATGGCATTTTAATCACCATGTCACTCAGATCAGCAGTACAGTATGTGAGACATCCATACCTGTTAAGCATTATCGTTAAATGTACCTCAACTTCTTACAATTATACTTACGCTTCACATCTCCATGATATCCTAAGCAGACATAAATAAAACTAATTATCATATTTAAAAAAATCGGGGTTCCCCAAACAGCTGTCACCTCACCATCTGCTTGGAGCTAAGCCCATTAACAAACACATAAAGCACGATGCCTGTACCAATATATCTCAAATATAGGGGTGATTTCTGATATTATTACATCGATTATAACGACAGATACGGCTCCCAAAATCTCATCGATTCGAGCTTTCATCACACCCCACCAACGCAACAAGTATGAAACCAATCCATCCAGCCGTTCTTGAGTAATCATCTACACAGACAGAGACACATAACAGAAAATATAACCTCCATTCCATGACATTTCATGGAGGTAATAAAGTTTTCTACTTATACTAGTAGAACCTCCATGTAAGGACCACCCAGTCGCTGTGGCAAGTTTTGGGGGTCCCATAGGTTACAGAGAATTTACTTTATTTTCCAACTGACCCAAGTGCATTACAAATCCTGTCAACGATTGTTTTCAGGGGTCACTATGTATGATGTACCATAGGTTGGACAGTGTAGCTACAAGGTACTAGTATTACAGTCTGCATCATCTGGGAACTTTGAAAGTACATGTACTTCGAAATTCAGATTGTTCATCAACCAATCAGAATACAGTAAATGGTATCAATCCCATCCACAAATCAGTTCAGTTCAATAGTGGAAACTCAGGGGAAACACTGGAGAAACATATCCAGCAGAAGAGGCAATATCTACTGTGTGCATCTTCCCTTTTTTTACCTAGTCAGAGGGTTCTTTATGTTTATTTTGGAGGATACATATCTGGGTTTTTTATTGCCAATTAGAGACTGATTCCTATGTGTTTCTCATGAGTTTCATGGTAATCAATCACTCCAAGGAGGAGAGCATAGCAGACAGCAGGCTGTCAGGTCCTTGTGCTTCTGTGTGTGGAGCAATTGGTTATGGATATTAGCTATGTTTTCCTTTGGGTTTCACATGTGTTTCGTTCAGTAATACATTGGAATCACAATAGAAAAGTGTCCCAGTATGTGTCTACTGTATGACTGAGCTTGGTGAGTGTATCTTATCGATTGGCCACATGAATGAATATTTGTTCCTGATTGGCTGAGCCTGACCTGCATGAAATAGTGCAGCTAGTCCAGTCCTGGTACTGCAGGGCAGCAGCTTCTTCCATGGAGTCAGGTTTTCAGTACACACATTCTCTCTGGGGAGGGTCGCATATCTAACAACATACAGGCAAATATTCTTAGGCAATTCTTATGTATTATACAATCAACATACAGTACAAGTCAATGTACTAATGAGCTGACATTATGGGTCATCTAATCCAGACCTCAAATATCTGGGCATATTTGATAAGGATAGGGAGGAGTGGAGAAGGAGGGTCCAGCATGCTTCCCATGTTGGCATCTGTTGATGTCCTTGACCGACATTTGATATGTACTACTAATATATGTACAATATAGTGATGCAAAGGCTTCATTTCAGAACTTAATGGTTCCCAGAATATTCTTTGACAGAATACAATTTTTTTGACTAAGTTAGAGTACAATATCTCTTACGTTGGCTTTGCTGATAAACATCTAAGGGGGTTGCATATACTTGTCCATTGAACCTGCAAACAGGCTTTTTAAAATGAGAGAAGGTGCATGCAATATACAATGTACAATATGTTTGAACTATACTGTACAGGGAAACTGTAGACAAAGATGTAGCATTCATTATGTACATAGATAAACATTCAAAATTTCAAATGTACAAAACTCACACACTCACACACTCACTCACCTACTCACTCACTCACCTACTCACTCACTCACTCACTCACTCACTCACTCACTCACTCACTCACTCACTCACTCACTCACTCACTCACTCACTCACTCACACAGCTCTGAGATACAGCTGCAAACAGCAGAACAACCCAACTATAATAAACTCCATCAGTACTGGTCACACTCCTTCCCAGAGTAATAAAGATTAGCTACCGTAGGTGAGATGGTTTTGTTTTGAAGAGTCCCTGTGCCAGGCCTTGTGGTCGGAAGGACAGATCTGGGGTCACCGTGGACGTGGAGTCGATGAAGTTGAGTGAGGCACAGAAGAGTCCAGAAAGAGCATTTGTCAGGCCAAACCAGGCCTGATCTACATCATCTACCTCCCGCTGGAACCACACCCACAGCTCGGCCCCGGGTGCAGCCGAGGTGAGTGGGTAACTCCACTTGTCCTGCTGCCACATACCCTGTGATAGTGAAGGTCATTCATCATGTCAACTAATACACAGATACTGTAAACAATCCAGCCACCACACTTGGAAGTAAAGAGAAAGGTACTAGTAGCATGCAAACAACATTGATCTAAGAAGTAAGATGATACAATACGTGGACAATATAATTTACACATCTAAAAAGTTCAATTGCTAGCGGTACAATTCCAATCTTTTCTCATCGCCTGTCACACACCCAGCCATACCTACCTGTAATGTTAAGTACCTGAATGTGCATCTCCTTAGTACCTAGGAGATTAACCAAGCATGTGCCTGCACACAGTACTGACATCACCTGTCTCTGTCTACCCTGGGTACCAGATAGGATCGGGTAGCTAGCGAGTTTTGTTTGGTGATGCAAGGCAGTCAACCCGCCGATCTCAATTAGCACTCCGGGGAATTTATCGCTACCATTTCCCGATCCTGTCTGGTGCTAATAGTAATAGTCAAGTCAAGTTTATTGCACAATGATTGCAACTGATACAATGTATGGCAAGTAACATGTATTATCAACAACTACAAACTACATCTACAATAGTATACAACAGTAAACTAATCAATAAACATAACAGAAAATATGGCGGCATAGTGTATTTCACATTGTTAGAACATTACTTTTCTTTTGCACAGCATTATATAACGCATAACGTTATATTGGCCAAGATAATAGGAGATCGGCGGGCCTGACTGTGTTGGGCCACCGAATAAACTGTCCTAGCTGCCCGATCCCGGCTGGCCCCCAGGGTAGTCCAAGCCCCACCTGACCCAGCTGTAGCTGTTTGTCAGGTGCATCTCTTGAACACAATACTGTCATCACCTGTTCCAGCCACACCTGACCCAGCCGTAGACTAGCTATGTGTCAGGTGCATCTCCTGTACACAATACTGTTGTCACCTGTCCCAGCCCCACCGGACCCAGCCGTAGCTGTGTGTCAGGTGCATCTCCTGTACACAATACTGTTGTCACCTGTCCCAACCCCACCCGACCCAGCCGTAGCTGTGTGTCAGGTGCATCTCCTGTACACAATACTGTCGTCACCTGTCCCAGCCCCACCTGGCCAGCCGTAGCTGTGTGTCAGGTGCATCTCCTGTACACAATACTGTCGTCACCTGTCCCAGCCCCACCTGGCCAGCCGTAGCTGTGTGTCAGGAGAATCTCTTGTACACAATACTGTCGTCACCTGTCCCAGCCCCATACACCCGACTCAGCCATACCTGTGTGAGAGTCAGGTGCATCTCCTGTACGCGGTACTCTGCCATCACCTGCCCTAAAGCCCGCGGGAATAGCCGGAAATGTTGCAGCTTGTATCGAGGTCCCTCGCTTCCTGCGAAATCCAGGTCCCACAAAGTCGTGAACTCAAAGTGTGAGTACACTTGGCCACTTCTAAAGGGAACAATAAGGAGTTCCTCAGTATGCTCATCTTTTGTCAATGCAACTGTGTGAAACACGTAGCAAGAGAGGAACAGTAACGCAGAGAACAATGGCCTGAGAACAGGACCACTAGCTCGCGCCGCCGCCATGTTGCTGTTACATGTTTTTGTCCCATTTATTCAAATGAGGCAACAGGACACGAACACGATTCAGGGCACAATCAAGGAGCTCAAGTTGTAAAATTTAAAAATTACAACAACAAAAAATTGCTCACGTGACAATATTTGTATTGAATCTCTAATACCCAGAAGGAAGGTATCTACTGGTTGTGGTTCAAGGTAAAGATTTAAGGTAAAGATATTTCAATTTTAGTGAACGTTTTCTGAGTCCACTATTTGCATTCGATTTGCATAAATTATCTCCGCGATGCAACGTTAAACCGAGGCTGACCTGACGTGCCAGAGTGGGCGCGGCGTCATGGCTGGTAAGACAGTGGGAGTACTGGTGGAGTTCAACTATGAAGATTTGGAGGTACAGTAATTCCCCGGCACTTGTTTCCAGTGCTGAAGCTGCCTCAGCACTGGAGGGCTAGTGCTGATAAGTATGGGTGGGTAACGTTACCGGTTACCATAAAATTCAGGTCCAGGTCCAGTTAGTTCTAGTTCTTCGGGTTATTGGAAAAACTGGTCCGGTCCGGACCGCGGAATACCCGGTCCAGTCCAGTTTGGGGGCGGAAAAACCGGTCCGACCTGTTCTGCGTGTAAGGAAAGTGAGGAAGGTTGTCAAATTTTGTGGTTTTGAGCGGAAATATGGGACCTACATGATTGAAATCGAAATGAATAGATGTTTTGTACAGGTAAATATGTTTTTAATACTGTAAATGCATTTAATTTCGCGGGGATTTAATTTCGCGGTAGCGGGAAAAATGACTTTTCGCGGTGGATTTAATTTCGCGGTATCACCTTGCACTGTAGTCTCTTACTGTTATGAAAAAATGTTCGCGGTGGTTTTAAATTCGCGGTGAAGCGGCCGCCGCGAAAACCGCGAACATTAATCCACCGCGAACATTTCTGCATTTACAGTAGTAGATATTCAGATTCCGGTAGAACTGTAGCAAAAATGGGTCTGACACGGGCCCTCCCGCCTCGCCGCTTAACTTGATTGACACATGCGGGCGGGGCGCGGCTTCTTTGAGTTTGCATTCTTTTGACGGCATGTTTTCAAGAAGAATGGGCCAGCGCATATTAATACAATAATTAACACGGAGAGTGTTTTTTTCCTCAGTGTTTGATTTTGTTTCTTGGTATACTTTATTTCATAGCGACATTTAGTACCAATGAATATATTTTAGATATTTTAGAATAGCACATATCGTGAATCCACATCGTAAAGTTCAGCACAAAGCGTGCACAAATTTTTGGTTCCGCTTCTCGTATGTTTTGTTAGACAGATTCAGTTGCGGTTTATACTGGTATATGGTGCCACTGCGACTTAAGATGACAAAGGCACGGATTTTCTTCTTACGCTGGCACATTTAGCGATGTACCTACCGTATTTCCACATTTGGAATAGATGATGGCAAGGGGGTTTACGGAAAAGGCTGGGCTGTGTGCCTGGGCTGTGTACCTGGGCTGTCTACCTGGGCTGGCTATCACATCAGGCTACTTGGACCTATGAAAGCCCATTGGGACAAAAGCTGTTTTAGCAATAGGGGTCGTTTGTACTCAATGAAGAAGCTATGTGTGAAGCTATTGTGTGTGTTACATAACCCAAAGGTTCTGGGTTCAAATCAGTTGATATGCCACCGATCTTGTACCCTTGGGAAGGGCTATTAACACGACTTATCGGGCTGATTGGATTAGTCTTAAGACTGGTGGCTAGTTGGTCCAAGGCGTCCAGGAGAGGTTCTTTAGTGGCTGTCAGGGTCCAGGCTTCTGGGCCATACATTAGGATCGACAATTGAATTGTGAGGAGCTTTAAAAAAGCGTTGCTAAAGTGCAAGGGTCTGGAACTGCTGCCATTCGTTGCTAACTCAGATGACCTCAATACGACAGCAATTACCCCAGGTGTGGCCATAGGATTTAAGATACGCCAAAAAGTAGTTACTCAAGCAACTGGATATGGTTTTGAAACGGTCAGACGTTTCGGATAGAATCCACTATCCTTCGTCAGTGACACATAGGACTTAAGGTTTTGAACCACTTACATTGGGGAGTAAGGGCCCCTAGTCTTTTCCGTAAGTGTGGTGTGTTCTTTGCCGTATCTGAGGGAGGGCCCTTACCGAAGCTAGGTACTCTTTTCTCTACCCTAGTGAAGTGATTAAAGTCGTGTTAAGAGCCCTTCCCAAACGCATAAGATCGGTGGCATATCAACTGATTCGAACCCAGAACCTCTGGGTTATGTAACATTCACAGCTCCTTCAAACACAGCTGCTTCACACAGCTCTTTCTCATAATAACACACAGATCCTTCAGACACAGCTTTTTGCTGAGCACAAACAACCCCTACTGCTAAAACAGCTTTTGTCCCAATGGGCTTTTGTAGGTCCAAGTAGCCTGACGTGATAGCCAGCCCAGGTAGACAGCCCAGCCTTTTCTGTAAACCCGATGGCAAGGAGGTTGTTTCTTTCAACCTCCTTGATGGTGGTCGATTACTAGTGGTCGATCTGGTAGCTGCACAATGATGATGGCAAGCTCTGGGTTATGAACTTTACCTTCCAGGATTTAAAACGTTTTATGATGTGATGTAGTATACATGTGCATTCTCCACCAATAATGTTGGAAAGTTTGCAATTGCAGTGTAGTTGTAGAATCAATAAACGAGGTTAAAAATGGGGGATAGATCGTCATTGTTAACAGCGATATTTTTTAAAAGCGGAAGATTATATTCTGTTTTGTTTTGTTTTGTTTTGGGGCTCATTCATACAACCCGCCCCCTCTCAACATTTCTTGCAGTATGAATTGGAAATAACACGGAGCTTTCCTGATAAAAGCTCCTTGGAAATACAATTTTTTTTATATCTATGGACGATGGATTTCTTAATGCTATTTATATATCAAGATTTTGAAATCAAGAGGTCATGATAGTTATTGCCTCATGTCGGTGTCAGTTGTAAAACTAGAGTTCCTCGAACACATATCTTCGCCAAATAAACAATTTCTATGGAAGATAGTTCTTTTTGAATGATTAATGTGTATAATTCCATATGTTATCTAGTCACATCATGTAGTGGTTGGTTGGATTATGAACATTGTGAGTAGATTAGTCTATTCTGTCGGTGTACATAATGCAGCAAATGTTTTGGCGATGTGAATGAATGTCTTTGCATAATCAGAACAATTTGTACAGGTATGAGGTTACTGTTCTATTTTGTGTTGTCATAATTACTTTCGGAGAGCTGGTTATGTTTTGGGTAGCGTTTGTATGTATGTATGTATGTATGTATGTATGTATGTAGAAACCAGCAAATTGAAGACCGGCTGAATGGATTGAAGTGATATTTGGTATGTGGGTAGGTCTTGGAAACCTGGAAACCACAGGAAGTCACGCCGATAATTGCATTCGTCACTCACCAAACCCCGGCCACTGTAACAGTTGTTCCTTCCAATTTACGGAACTTTTTAACTCACCAAGGGTCATCTAAGGGCCATATGTAAGGATTGCTACGACCCCCGCCTTGGTGAACGTTTGTTTCAATCTCATGAAAATAGAAAGTAAAGTTTTGCAGTCGCGAGTTAAGTCAGAGGTATTTTACAGAGTCCAAGGTTATGATTTCTGCGACTGTCCGATGACAGCCGCCTGTCACCTTTGGCGATTTGTATTTCTCGCAATGATGTCAGTTCTTTCTAGCCGACCTTTCCCTTACAACATGACATCTCTGTTAAGAGTTGAGGAATGCGTGGATAATTGACGGTGACCCTTTTGACCTAAGTGCTGTTCTTCAACATGTTGGGTTTGTCTTGTCCCAGCACTTGGTCACTTGTTGTTTTAACCTAGTTCACAGATGTAAGTACTATGTGTTACAAGCCGTCATTGTTCAATTATGTTATATTACTGACTTTACATAGTACTTATTCGTTTGTTTAGACCCATGTAGTGTTACTGGCACATGGAACACCAAGTTTCCTTGCAGTCCATCATAAGAAAATACACCTGAAGTGTCTCGTAGATATTAGCTCTACATCTTTATATCAAGTGATATTCGTCAAGTTCCCTCTACTACATTTTTACCGTTCCCATGATATAGTGTTGCTTTTATTGTTGATCTGTATATAGATATAAGCAACACTTGTATATAGATATGTTATATTTCAACTGCTATGAATCCTTTGCTGTGTGCCGTCGTATTGACATCAATTCAGCAAGCTATTTAATTGCTTAATTTTATAGATACGTGTTGGACACGGTCAGGCTTTGTATTTTGCTAACATGAACCATGACCATTTATAGGCATTTTTCAGCCAGTAGTCTCTACCAGACTCCATCCTGGCGGAATAGTACACGGATGACCTAGTAACATCCCTGGTCAATCAGAATTTCATGCTTCCAAGACAACGTCTGTTTATCAGGGAGCCCCTGCTTCCACTGGCTCCTTTGACCTACTTCTTCTCTATTTTTAGACATCTATGGGTCGATTCAAGTCCTTTCAGGTGACTCCGTCACAAGTATTTTTCAACCGTTATAGAAGTTTCCCTAAGTAATTATATTATATACAGAGTGATTTATATAATTTGCATCTCATTATGTTGATAATCATCCAAAGTACCTACCTACCAAAAACAAAAAATATCCATCAATCCCCTCAGGAGTTATCCATCTAAAAAGTTACGAAATATAACACCCACTGCAATTCCAAACAAGCTGCTAGGGGGCCCAAAATTAGACCATTGACTCCTAGTACCAACAGCTATCCACCAGTAAAAAATCACGAACCTGGCACTTCTGGAAAATTTAGGCGCAAACTTTGATGCTCACTTGCAGTACCAAAACAATTTGCCAGGAGGCCCATTATCGAACTTGACCTTCCTTTCTGTGTCCCCTACCTATCAACCAAATATCATTAACATCCATCAAGAACATCTCGAGTTATCTTGCTTACAGACAAACGCACTTACATACAAAGCCAGCTACAGCACCATAGGTAAAAGGTAGCTAAACCATTCTTGCACATGGCAATCCTTTCCACAGCCGCTACAGACCTGCCAAATATCGTGGAAATCGCCCAGCTACATTTTGACTTATGCCTCCCGAAAAAACACCAAAAAAAATACCAAGCTCGCTAATGTACCATAGGAAAACGCCAGGTAACCCATTTTCGAACTAGGCATGCCTTTAAACAACCGCTACACACCTGCAAAAAATAAAAAAGTTCCATCCACAATTTCTCGAGTTATATCCTGTTGACCTACATACAGACCCAAGTCGGCAAAAACATAAGCTTCTTGGCGAAGCTAACCAGGACATCAGAATCTATGATCGGCGGTGGTTTAATTGTAGAAATTGGACAAACCAATTTCTACAATTAAACCATCGATCCACGGAGCCTGGTAGAGGCTATGTCTTGTTGGCGGAGCTGCATCCCTATATATAAATACTATAAATAAATCCGACGATCAGGAGCGGCCGTCACTGGTGATGTTTCGTCCCAAGAGCTCCGTTAAGAACAGGTAGGTCTCTGCTACCTTGACGACCAGCATCATCATTTCAAGCAAATTAAAGTTTTAGGATGAAAACATAGTTATCGTCTCGTAAAGTACGTAGTTGTGATATCAATACCTAAACAAGGACCATCAGCTTATCTAGAAATACATGTTATAACTGGGCATATGGTTACATTATACAATGTATATCATAAATTGTATCATACAACGTATATCAAATATATTCCGGCTTTCAAATTAAAAAAAAAATTGTCTGAATCTAGGATAGCTGCAAGGTTGAATGTGTTCTCCGATTTCTAACGTAATGTCGGAAGTTTTACACGATCCTGAAAAGCTATCGCTCGGCAGTTTGTGGAGTTCTGTCGGCCTGATCAAAGGGTACCGATTTGCTAAGTAGGTTTGGTATATCATTACAAAGGAAACCGCACGACTGCCAATCACAATCACAACCATAGTAACAGCCAGACTGTGGCATTGTCGGTCTGTAGATGGGATTTGAATTAAAATACAAGTGTTGCATATATTTGTCCCATCCAATCTCAGATCAGTAGAGCAAACAGAGCCACCATGATAAACAGCGTGACCACGGTTGGCTGGAGAATAATTCTCTAAGCATTTAATCTTCAACAAGAATACTGTAACTCACTCTGATCATTGTCGACCTAGCTTTGTCTTAAGCTATTTAGAAGAGCAAGTATAAGTTAACTACTGTCCCCTCTTAGAAACACCGCACACATGTCCATACACGCAGGGTATTTCGGGGTCAACGACCTATCCATGCACGCTGCGTATTTTGGGGTCAACGACCTAATGTGTGCCATTTTGAATGCAGAAAACTCCTGATATGGGTAACACAATCCAACCTACAGTTTTCTCATTACAGAGTATAAAAATATAAAACTATTGTTGGGGATTACATTTTCGCACCAAAAAAAGAGAAGAATTTTGTATGGATGAGAACGCACCCCGCTAGCAACCTGAAAGACCTCACTGGCAGGAGCCGGTCTTAGTTGACCACTGTCACTAGAAGGATACCGTCATTCTTACTATTCATACTGTCATAATATCATGGCGCTAATCAGTTATTACGATGAGGACACTCGGCTCATTATCGACCTCATTAGCGTTAATGCGCTCCATGTTGTGATATACGGGAACACACCATACCAATTGCAATTCTGTTGCTTCCTGCCAGGAGGCGTAGCTACACGCAGAACAGGTCGGACCGGTTTTTCTGCCCCCCAAACTGGACCGGGCCGGGTATTCTGCGGTCGGACCGGACCGTTTTTTCCGATAACCCGTTCTAGTTCATAGTCTGCAAACGTACTTCCTGGTAGGAATATCACGCAGACGGAGGAGGCGCAGCGTAGAGGATCAGGTCCAGTCCGGACCAGAACCTGTACCTAATTATCTGTAAGCTTATTATATTATATACAAGAGGCTGCGTCTACCTTGGTCTAGCGAAATGATAGATGTATAATGAGGGGTTTACGGAAAACCCTGGGCCCAGCAGGCTAGTGTACAGGCTTTTTTGGCCCCAAAACATAATATCTAATTCATACATCCAATGTCAAATTCAACCTACTGTATGATATCGCAAGGAGAATGGGAACTGAGTACCCCCTGTAAGCAGACATGCGTGCCCCCCCCCCCCCTGCAGGTGTGGTACCCCCTGCTGAGGTTCCAGGAGGAGGGCTTCAGGACGATTGCTATAGGACCTGAGAAGCTCAAGAGCTACACGTCCAAGCATGGCTACCCCTGCAAGTCAGACACCAGTATAGATGCTGTTACTGTTGCGGTGGGTGAGCTCTGCTTTTTTTTTGCTTTCCTTCACTCTGTGTCTGTTATCTGGGGAAGGACGATGATCAATTAATATGATTTTTGCAAATGAGGAACTAATTTTTAACGCAAAAATGTACACCAGTTGTAAAAGTAAAATGGCGTGTGGGGTCATTGAACTCTAGTTTAATTTCTGTAGCCTTACTCTTATCTCCCCAATAAACATGCACTTGTCTTCAGCTTGACTTTGTCTTACAATGTTTCCTATTGGACATCTAAAATTGTCTTCATTCATAGTTAGGGAATTATCTGCACTCTCACTCCAAGTAAAGGCAAGGAGACCTGAGTGGGCTTGGAAGAGAACTTTAATTAACTTCGATTCTTCGAAATATGAACAACCACGAGGTGGGTGGGTGGGTTATAAAATTGAACACTAGGAACTTTTATAGTGTCATATTTGTGCAGGCCCAAATATGACACTATAAAAGACCTGTTTCTTCCAGATCACTGACCATTTCCAAAATATTGAGTTTACTGCTTTTTGGCATGTCTGATTACCTTGATGTCTAATCTTCAATGACGAATGTTGTAGGACCTTGCTGCTTTAGTCATCCCTGGTGGCTGGGCTCCTGACTACTGGAGGAGGGACCCACGATTTGTGGACCTTGTCAAAGACATGTTTAATGCAGGTAGGTGGTTGACTATGGATCATTTCACACAAGAAAGGTTTCTGGGCGTAAGACGATGACATATGTCAAAGCTGTCTTTCAGCTTTCAGGACTTGCACTGCGCCCTCGTTTAAAAAAAACTGGTGACACCGCATTGACCACCGCATTGACATGTGCATTTCAAACAAACTCAGTTTTGTAGTGAAAATGTTTTATCACTTACTTACACAGTATTTTAGTACTGTGTGAGAGATTATGAGCCCCTCACAAAAATGGGAAATGTAAGATTCACAAGTTTCAGAGAATTAGCTTGGGTTCAGACAGAAAGTGTGGGAGAAAGCAATTTACATATGACCCCTGACCTTCCGTGACTGAGAAGCTGATGCAACGCATTTTTGTTGACACGAAGAAAACAGCACTGCAGACTTCCCCCCAGGTGCCCGAGAGCGGTCGTACATCCACCCTGAGGTTGACTTACGACTGAGCCATAAAACATCTGTTATGATGTCGCAGAGCTGTTCACACAAAGCAAAAAGCATGTTGTATGTCAAAGACGGACAAATTTCATGTGTCATTGCCGTAGGACCACAGATTTTCCTCTTGTGAACTGGCCCTATCTACTGTTGTCCGATATACAGATATGTCCATACTACCACCCAAAGACTATAAGTGTTAACATATTAGTGGAAGACTTAGTATGATTTGAAAAGTAGCTTTGCTTTAAAGATGACTTCAGTTACCTTGTAGACAGCCATCTCTGACCAATGTGTCGCAATATCGTCAGGTGGTTATCTGGTGGTTCTAGTCTGTATGTTGGTTCAGAAGTTTGGAATTTGTGAGTCAAGTCTGCTTCACACTCACACTACTTACTATCCAGTTTATCGTTTATGTTTTTGCAGGTAAACCTGTTGCAGCCATCTGCCATGGCGCCTGGATGTTCTGTTCTGCACGGATCATCAAAGACAGGAAACTCACCTGTTTTCACGCCATCAAGGATGACGTCATTAATGCTGGGTCAGGACCTATTTTCTTTTCATTCTGTGTAGTTATCTCCCATTACATGATCCCTGTACAGCTTGCAAGGATTTTAGCTTGCTAACCGTATATGAATACAGGGCTCAAAATACTTTTTTCTGCATACAGTCAAACCTGTCTATAGCGGCCACTCAAGGGACCGGACAAATTTGGCCACTATAGACAGGTGGCCTCTGTATAGAGGTGGCAACTTGTAGATAAAATACCCAAGGGACCGACAAAAAGTGGCCACTATGGACAGGTGGCCCCTCTGTAGAGGTGGCCCCTAATACAGGTTTGACTGTACCTGCACCAGACAAATTTTACATGCACCACTCTTAACCTAAGAATTATGAATCATGCTGAAATTGTTCTGGAACCATGCATTGCTATTTTTTCTTTCATACTTTATCAGCTAAAAACAATCCATACACACCTACATCATAGGACATTTATGTATAAAACCCAGAACATGGACCAGTGCAGGTTAGGTGCAGGTAGACACCAGAAATACCTGCACAGCTCCAATTTTACCTGCACTAACCTGCATATGCAGGTGGTATTTCGAGCCCTGGAATACAAATATTCACATTCGACCACAAGTTAACATAATGCTGCATTTCTCGCATATTGTCAAGTGTGATTACAATGTTTTATAATGTTTCACTCATATTGACATGACTTGATATACCATGTTGTACATGAAGAGCTATAACCTAATATGAAAGTGTTTTCCATGGGACATTGTTATTCCAGAGGATTGTACGAGGATAGTGCTGTGGTTGTGGATGGCAATTTGGTGAGTAGATCTTACTCAGTGTCATGCAGCCTTCATGAAATAATTACAATTTGCATCCAAGAACAGTTCATAATTATCTTTTCCAAGAAGAGTATTTTTGGTGTGTTAGTCTGTGTGTGTGTGTGTGTGTGTGAATAGCATAACTCAAGAAGCCTTCAATGGATCTTGATGATATCTGGTAGGTTGGTAAGGGTCAGAAAAATAAAGGTCAAGTTTGGTAATGGGCTACCTAGTGGCCTCCCAAGGTACTGCAGTGGAAGTTCTTTTTTAAAAATATCGTGTGCTCGACATACTGTGGTGACAATTTTGAGTAGTGTGGTTGATAGCTCTCGTTTTAGAGAGTAATTTTTTGGCCCCCTGGCGGTTATTACCTTCGCTAGAATGACAAGGTTATGTTTTGTGTCTTGTGTCTCTATATGTATGTCAACAGCATATAACTCGAGTAGCTGTAGAAAAAAAAATCTGATGGACATTCATGATATTTGGTATTTGAGTAGAAGTTACAGAAACGAAGGTCCTGTTCGAAAATGGTATTTGCATAAGACATGGGGAAAATTTTCATACTTCACTTGAAAAGGTTGATATGATTTTGCACAGGTATGAGGTCATGGAACTTTAGTTATCATTTAAGTATTTTACGATATTCACCATTTTGTTTTTCAACTATTACACAAAATGTACTGCTTTACATGCTCTTGTGTTATTATTGGCTAATTGTTGTGAGTCTGCTCCCCAGATCACGTCCCGAGTTCCAGGAGATCTGCCACAGTTCTGCAAGGCGATCCTCCAACAGCTGCAGGCCCAGTAAACAGCTGCTGTTGGTCCAGTACACAGCTGTTGCTGACCCAGTACACAGCTGCTATTGTGCCCAGTAAATAGCTGTTGCTGACCCAGTAAACAGCTGCTGCTGACCCAGTAAACAGCTGCTGCTGACCCAGTACACAGCTGTTGCTGATCAAGTACACAGTTGCTGCTGACCCAGTACACAGTTGCTGCTGACCCAGTAAACAGCTGTTGCTAGCCCAGTAAACAGCTGTTGCTAGCCCAGTAAACAGCTGTTGCTGGCCCAGTAAACAGCTGCTGCTGGCCCAGTAAACAGCTGTTGCTGGCCCAGTAAACAGCTGTTGCTGGCCCAGTAAACAGCTGTTGCTGGCCCAGTGAACAGCTGCTGCAGACCCATCTGATGATGGGCCATTGTTCGTTGTGATGCAGAAAAAAAGATGGAGTGCTTTTCAACCGCTGATAAAGTATTACAAAATATCTCTTCTCCCTTAGAAAGAGCTCATGATAATGGTACATTACAATTGTTCATAGTCTTTATGTTTTTCTGTCGTTTCTAGTAGCATTTAATTATATGCCAATAATGTTGGTTCTGCTGTTTAGGATACACATTCAGTTTTCTGTCGTCAATCATCAATGGCCGTCAATACTCATATGCATGGGTGGTGCCTGAGATTTTAAAATGACCACATGTACAGCTATACAAACTAGCTCACTCGAGAAGTCCTCGACCTATCTATGCGGAGGTTTGAGAGTTGGAAAGCTTGGGGGGAAATCTTTTTCATTTTTTTTCTTTTAAAAAACGACCTTTTGCCTTGCCACCAGAACATGGAAACCGCTTCTTGGCCCCAGGCTTTGTGTTGAGTATGACAATGGGTATCACGATGACAAAATCATTACACGGTGTAACCACTAATGAACTATTACAAAATAGCAATGTCCATTAGAAAAAGCTTCTTACATTACAACTGCTTTTTAAAATAGAGTATTCTACTAGTAAGTTGTTTTGTTTTTGTGTTTTATTGAAAGATACATAATGATAGTAATATACCAATAAAGGGACGAGGACGAAGTGACGGCGGACTCAAGATAACCATGAGAGTTAATCTCAAAATAAAGCCGCTTATGATCATGCAATTCAGGACACAACAATGGTTGTAGTTAAGGTGGTATCTAACTGCACTTGTGTCAAGCTTGCGTCACTGCGGGGTTCGTTCACTGTGTCACTGTGTTTTGTTATTTTCTAAAAAAAGTTATGATCTAGATTTTGCGTAATACGTAAAAGTATGACTTAGAAGACGACAAAATACATAAAACGTAAGAAAATTCCTCCTTTATCTCTGAAATTCGTTTAGTATCTTTCGAACCCGGCGCAGTGAAGCAAGTGCAGTGAGATGCCACCTTAAGGCTATAAAGGGCGCAACCCGCCGTACGTGCAAATACGAAGTGTCTACGTGCCAAAACGTTGGCAAACTTTATGAAGCCGTAAGTGGTAAGTACCGCCTGCGTACGAAATGGTAGGGAATCCAACGGATTTGGGAGCACGCAGAAACTCCGTAGAAAGAACTCTCCGTGCATGTCGAAACTTTCTCTGCTTTCTCTCCCTGCTCTTGCCATTCCTTCCCCACGTTTTCAGAAAACGTGGCGGATGGGACCTCAAGAAAAAATAAGAGTTCGGCTCATACCTCCATGAAATATTCTGCTTATGCAAATGACTTTCACATTTGATGCTTGGTTATGTACACCTTTAACTAAGTTACACAGGTCACAATGTTGACAATCCAATCATTTACTACATGTATTTCCATGAATTAGGACTCTTTTACTCATATCAATTACTCAAATTAGGGAATTATTTGCATAATTGGTACCTGCTAAACTGCCACCTGCTACAAACTACAGATGTTGCATGTATTTGAGTCCTACAATGGAAAACAATGCAATTTTAAATTTTCCTCATAA
Organism: Branchiostoma floridae; assembly: GCF_000003815.2. NCBI lineage: Eukaryota > Metazoa > Chordata > Leptocardii > Amphioxiformes > Branchiostomatidae > Branchiostoma > Branchiostoma floridae. The sequence goes on from NC_049989.1 coordinate 726,304, forward strand.
GTGTGCAAATTAAGTTCAAATTTACATAATTTGCACTTCATTTTGTACATCTCTGTCAAATATGCCTGCATGCTAAATATCATGGAAATCAATCGTTCCTATGCTCCGTTATACTCTTTGGAAGGTTTTGATAAAATTGCCCCTGCAGTTCCAGAGCAGCCCAAACATACACCAGGTCAAAAGATACAAAAAATCGAAGTTCTGATGCAGTACCAAGGTCACATACCAAGGGGCCCAAAATTAACCATGACCTTCATCTTTCCAACCCCTACCCACATACCAAATAGTATTGAGTTATAATGACCACGTGTATCGATCCGGACACACAGACAGACACACCAAAAACAAAAAATACAACCTTTAAGACCAAACATGACTGTAATCACAGATACAAACGAATATGAAATATAGTTCTTAAAAATTGTCTCTATGTTTACATTTAACTGTAATATCAGATGTATTTGATTACCAATACATTTAAACACTGCAAACGTTGACACAAACACCTTACTGCCTTATAGCAGCCTCCTATAACTATCATTGATAGGCAGTGTAAAAGAGCAACCACCTCAGTCATGAAACTAAATGCGGACATCATCTAATAGTGATGGCTCTCTATGTAATGTACTAGTTGCTGGCTGTTCAAAATATTTCACTTGTTTTGTCACATTTGCTTTGTGGTTGAACTGGTTCTTCTTCATCTCCATCCTGTGGAGCTTGGGCCACTTGTCGGTTTTGGCGTTTGTGTCTGTGACCGCAGTAGCCAAGCATCACCAAGGCGATGATACCCACAGCACAGCCTAGGCAGACCACTGCAATGTTGTCAACGGGTAGATCCTTGTACCAGGTAACAATAGATCCAGTACTCTCCCTTTCTGGAAAAAATGTTTTGGTGTTTTTTTCGCACATTATTATCATGCAATTAAAAAGAAATCACATTATAGAATAAGGAAAACATGCAAGAAGTGGCAGAAGTCTATTTTTCTGCACCCCTCCCCCGAAATTAGATAAATCAGAGGTTTGAATTAAAATTAACAAATGAATAAGTTGAAATAAATGCCAAACCATCGTGCTACACATGATAAAATACATCAGATAATCTGTAAATCATAAAGAAATTATACCAAAAAGGATCTTACCATATCAATTATTTTGTGATCATATACAAGAGGAAAAGCAGAAAATCGGGACAAGGAGTGCAAAAAGAAATTGAATATTTTTGTTCACTTTTGAGAATTGTTTGGTAATTGAAGATTAGAAAGGCAACATTTTCGAAACAATGCAGAATGCTTCTCGAGCGATCCGCCCGTAATTTGCCTTTCGTCAAACTACTCACACACAATACTGAGGTAACGCCAAAAAGGACATTACCTAAATTTATGCAGCTTGATTCATTCACTGTATCAGTGCGATAATAAACGTTTCGGCATACAAAGAATTATGCACAATTGTTCTTGACAAATCAGTTTCTTGTGTATTTTTGCGACACATAAACCACATTTACAAGTAAAGAAAGACATACAAGTTACTGTATGATTGCTTACATTCAGCTCATCATGACTGACAGAAGAACAAGTCACTAGCAAAACAATATGCTTTCTTTATAAATGAAAACAGTCTCTATTGTCTAGTTTTCCTTTTTTTTGGTTTGGTATAATATAATCCGAGTTGGGTTTTTTTTTAATATATAAACAAGATGCATTCCTATCGGTAAGCATAATAATGTAGCCGTACCTGCTGGCCTTGTTGTTTGGTACGCCGTGCTCTGAGAAACAGTGGTTTCAGGATAAGTTGGCAGTGGTGTTGGCTGGGCAGAAGGATGCATGTGCATGGATGTAGTCTGTGAACGTACAGCGTGCTGAGAAACAGTGGTTTCAGGATGAGCGGGCTGTTGTGTTGGCTGAGGAACTGTGGTTTGTGTACGCATTACATACTGAGAAACAGTGGTTTGAGGAAGAGTTTCAGGATAAGTTGGCTGTTGTGTCGGCCGGGCAGAAGGAGGAATGTGCAAGGAACGTACATCTGTGTTAGTTAGAAATGTTACATGTCTCGGCGTCGTTGGTACCTCAATAGTTGGACCTGGCAAATGAAAATAAAAGAGTATTAGGTCCACAGCTCGATTCAGCAGCATAATATTTGACATCCATCATTCTTGTTGGAGAGAGTTTTTGAGTCTTAGTTACTCTGTGACTAGAGGGTAACCTCTAGCGACAGAGTCTTGTGATCACATTATGCGTTGAGTGTTCGCACCTATAACTCTATGTTCCGTTTGCCGCAATCGTATGTGGTTTGGCATGTCGTGTGTACTCCGTTGCGAAATGATGCACGTTCTTTTTTTCGCGGTAGCTGTTGTCATCATGGATGTAATAATTTCAGTTTTCACCCCTACGCTTCCGGTAAAGTGGTTCAGGTCTTCGTTATGATCGTGCATTAAGCCTTGAGGTAATTGAATATCGTCAAGCAGATGTTGTCTTCGTCGGAATATGCCATCTAGTTCGCGCTTTGCGTTTCCAGTACTGAGGTTGGTTTGACATAGTGGTTGATAGTCATATGCATTTTATGGTTAGAACGCGTTTTTTTCGCGGTAGCTGTTTTCATTATCGATGTAATAATTTGATAAATCACCCCTATTTCCCTGGTATTGTGGAACAGCTGGCCTATGGGCGATGGGGTTTGGCAATTACTTATCTCCAAGCAGATATGGAGTTATGTCCACAGCCGTCACTGCCCCACTTTTTAAAAAGGTGTGCGTGGTTGTTTTCATTTGGTGTCGTTCGATTAAGACGCTGATTTTGCTGTTGATGCGTACAGGACTGTGTTTTAAATTTGGCAGTGATAGGTATGTCAGCCTTTAAGAAAGTTTTTGGTACAAGTTGATGTGATTTGTTCTGTATGCGATATAAACACCAAGTCATACACCACAGAAAACATCACAACCGACATAAACCATAATTAGGTCACAGAGTATGTTGCATACGGTCACTTGTTTTGAATTGATATGCAACTTGATCTCCTTTTTATATCAACTCACAACTAGTGAGGCAACAAAGCAAGCACGTTCCCTGTAGTCAAATATCTCACCTGTCGCTGTGTAGGAGAACTGGAACCCCTGGGCCGTGTTACTATAGTCAGATCTGAACCTCACGACCATCTGGTTAGATGTACTGGTGATGGGGTCTGGTGTCCCGTAACCTGTTAACCTGGAAATCAACATGAATCTTTTTTACTTACCATAGATTCGTTTATGTTATCCAGAAAATGACGAAGATTTGAATCCACTATTTGCACCATCTAATCTTCTCTACTGTATGAGAACTATTCGGCTGTTCAGGCTATTACCTGCGCAGTCGTGGAGCACTGCCACTGCCTCCATCGTATATCTTCAAATAGTCATAACCGCTCTCAAGCCTGAAGCTGTCGAACGTGAGAAGAACCACGCTTCCTTCTGCCACGGTGATCGTCCACTCACAAGTCGCACGGTTGCCGTAGTTACTGGGGTAGTTCGGTGATGTCACAGTACCTCCAGGGGGAGCCGTCAGGAGACCTCCACATCCAGGAGCGCTGGTCGTAGGGGCGCTGGTCGTTGCTACTGTGTCTGAGGAGGGAATGAGTTAATCTCCAAGTAGATCTGAAACAACCAGAGGGGCGAGTAAGAACAGAAAGAAACAACACCCCGACTCCCGGGATTCGAATCCCATATGGTCTAGTGGTTAGGATTTGGCGCTCTCACCGCCAAGGCCCGGGTTCGATTCCCGGTGTGGGAACCATTGTAGAAATTCTGAGGGGCGAGTAAGAACAGAAAGAAACAACATCCCGACTCCCGGGATTCGAACCCGCGCCGAACCCGGGCAGCCGGATCAAAAATCCAACGTGCTAACCACAACACCAAAAGCTCAAGAGCTGTTGGCGTGGTCAGTTTTGCAGCGCTAGAACCCCACTGTTACACTTTCTCCGATCTACGTGACAAAAATCTCTGGTAACGTTTAATACGCAAGATCACGAAACAGCTAGCTGTTAAAGGCCGTCCAGGGATCGGAGGGCCGAAGGCCCGACCGGTCTCGGGGGTTAGGGGCATGCTACCCGGGAAAAAAAGCGGGCGGGGAGGGCCAGGGGGGGGGGGGCGGTAATCCAACTTGGGCGATCTTTTCCACTACAAATGTACGAACTTTACACAAAAGAAAACAAATTAATGTTGTAGATGGAAGAGACTTGGGTACATTTTAGCGATATCGTTTCGAAAACCGCTTCAAGACTGCTTCAATCTTTCCAAAACGGGAGTTATTTCGGCCAATTGCAACCTACAAACTTGCCAAAAAAATTCACGCCACCATGATTACGTTATATGCAGCAGAGAGCCCGCTGTCACGAAAGTAAACATCGTAATGTTTTATCCCGTTGCCGTCCGTGAACCATTCCGTATACAAAGAACAGATGCACGCAGGATGGATATTTATACCGATTTTAGTTGCTATAGTTTTCTTAAACTTCGTGCGAACATGGAATCACACGACAGAGGCGGCTGCAGAAAATTTCTCAGTATGGGGAGGGCGAACTATATCAACGTAATCCTTGGGGGTCCGGGGGCATGCTCCCCCGGGAAAATTTGGAAATCTTGACTATCTGAAACGGTGTTTCCTAAATTTTGATGGGCAAAATTTTCTGGCAGACTAAGCTTTAAGTTTAATAGCCTTTCTATTAGAACTTCACATGGTTTTGAGGGCGAGGACGCCTCCAACGTATTTCCACGATTTCGAGCGCCGGGCATGGCACGAGCCGTCGCAAGGTAGGTCTGGAGAAATGTCATTCAAATGATGAAGTTTGGACCCTCTGAGACACGATTTTCTGCATTTTGAGGGATAAACTTCGCTGGTAGACTATGCTAAATGTAATGACAATTTTCTGTCAGAGGAAGAGATTTTTGATGGCGGCGAGTGCCGAAGTGTTGTGTGCGCCAGAGGCGCAAGCCGTCGCATGGGACGTCCAGAGAAAAATTGAAATCTTGACCATCTGAAACTTCATTTCCTGCATTTCAGGGGCACATTTTGCTTGTATTTATCAAGGCCCCTCAGGCAATTTTTTTCAATGGCCCCCCCCTCGGCTCAAAAAATTTTTCAATGGCCCCCCCCTCGGCTCAAAAAAATTTTCATTGCCCCCACCCCCCCACCTATGCACCAGCCCTCCCCCCGGTAAATATCGTCAGGTCCCTAATGAGCTTGTGATGTAAGGAAGAAGTGATGTAAGGAAAAAGTGATGTACCCTAGTGGCTTGCTCTGGAACTGCAGAGGCATTTTTTAAAAATCCTGCACGGAGAATAACGGAACATAGGGATGATGGATTACCATGATACTTAGCATGCAGGTATCTCTGACGGAAAGGTACATAATAAAGCGAAAATTATGCTAAGTTTGACTTAATTTGCATACTTAAGTTAAATCTCCACTAGTTATGCGGAGATTCCGAGCAAGCGAGTGAGAATGAGAAAAATCCATATTAGCAGTGTTTTCCATTATGGGACATATGTAGTTTGTGGCAGATGGAGGATTAGCAGATACCAATTATGCAAATAAATCTCTAATTTGCATAGTTAATGTGAAGGTGTCCCCATTCTTCTGGGTACATGTCGTAAATGATTGGGCTGTCAACATTGTGACCTATGTAAGTCAGTGAAAGCTGTACATAAGCAAGCACAAATCGTGCAGATGTGAAAGTCATTTGCATAATCAGAATATTTCAACTCTCCAAACTCTTGTTTTACCAGTAAGAGGTTAAAGAAATGCCTTCTGGTAAAATATGGGATGGGGTGTGGGGTGTTTTCCCTTTTTTACCTAAGAGAGGTTCAAGAATAAACTGCTGGTAACTAGAGTTCCACGAACACATACCTTTGCCAAATAAACCAGGTTTGTTATGTAGAATGATGTCTGTAGACATAAATGTGTTACTCATTACATTTTACTTTATATGCCTGGAGTTGGTTTATAAAATTTTGCCATTGACTATACAGATTAGATCCCAATTTACATAATCAATATCAAATTGTATCAAGCATTACTTAAGCTATCAGGCTGAGCATACCAAAAATTATGATGATCGTTTCATCCCTTCTTGTCTTTTTGTCTTTCAAAGTCCGAAACTAAACCGGCTCCTGCAGTTCCAAAAAGACGTTAGGGGACCCAAACATACACCTCTTACTCTCTGCCCTCTTTCTCAGTTACATATGTATCTTTGAAAGCCCTAGCATAGAATGCAGTGGATTTTGAACTTTCATCATTAATTATGTAAAATAGTTGTTAATTTGCATGATTAGTATCTCATTACGTAAGTTTTCACTTAGGCTATCTACATACCAAAAATCTTGACAATCCATCAACACGTTCATATTTTCTCATTAATTATGCAAATGACGACCTAATTTGCATATTTCATAAGTATTGGCATTTCTCCCTTTCTCAGCTACATATGTGACACGTTTGAAGGTCCTATCATGGAGTGCAGAGGATTTCTTAACTTTCCTCATTAATTATGCAAATTAGCTGTAGATTTGCATAATTAGTTTTTCATTATGTAGGTCTTCACTTTGTCTATCTACATACCAAAAATCATAACTATCCGTCAACACATTTATAATTTCTCATTAATTCATTAATCATGCAAATGAGGTCGTCATTTGTATAATTGATATCTATCGACATTTCTCTCCTTCCCAGCTATAATGTGACAAGTTTGAAAGTCCTATCATGGAATACAGTGGATTTATAAACTTTTCTCATTAATTATGCAAATTAGCTGTTTATTTGCATAATTAGTATTCCATTATGTAAGTCATCACTCATTCTATCTACATACCAAAAGTCATGACGATCCGTCAACGCGTTCTTGAGTTATTCCCATCCAAAGCTTGAAAGGAAACCGACACCTGCAGTTCCAAACAAGCCGCTAGGGAGCCCAAATTCACAGCACTTACTCTCTGCCCCAAGGGCTATCTACCACAGCATGTCCAGAACACGAGATATCAAAAATTGAGGTTCCGCTGCAGTACTTTAGGAAGCTGCTAGGGGGCCTATTATCGAACTTGACCTTCCCGATCCCTACCCACCTACCAAATATCATCAGGATCCATGCAAGGTTTCTTGAGTTATGCTGGCGACAGACAGACGTACAAGCCTAAAACATAACATTGCCATTCTGGCAAAGGTAATAATAAAACGGATAGCGGGTGGTATCGCTTTATTTTACCAGTAAGAGGTTCAAGAAATACATTCTGGTAAACAAATGGGATAGTGGGGTGGCATTCCTTTATTTTACCAGTAAGTTGTTCAATGAACATTTGGTAAAAATAATAGGTTCTAGGTTTGTACCCTATGTTAGCACATCTCTTGTGGTTAGCACGTGTAAAAATATTTTTCAGGGCTAAAAAATGGGATAGATAAACAATTCAAGCGAACACCGGTCGAAATTTAGACCGGCTGGAGCTTGATCGCCGAATTTCAAAATCACCCGAGCGTCGACGGATTTTTCGCTGAAAATTTGCCCCGTTACAAGTTGGACAGACCGATGTGTCATTCCCGGCAATCCGGAAAGTTTAGGTTATTACTCTTTCTCCCTTTTTGGTGCACAGCGAAGGTTTAAATCGCAACGGACGAGCTGCTAAAAAAAAGTCGAAAATGCCCATTTGGAGCTCGGTTCTTGATCTGGGACGGGGGCTTTGGACACTTCGGAGAGACTTCAAAACCAGTAATGGACACCAGCTATACAGACTCATGTCACTATGAAACCGTAATCATTAAGTTGGTAGACATGGTAATAACTCGTACCTAATTGACAGATGAACCCCAACGGCTGGTAGCACCCAACATCATTCCATTCATAGCTGTACTCTTTCATCTCGGCGCAGTCTTCTGGGCCGAACTCATGTTCTTGATTGTTGGGCTCACCATAATCCCAGTTGGAATAGCCTGTTGACGACAAACGTGTGCCGTCCTCAAAAACCCATCGCCCTTCTCTGCCGGCGTCAGTTAAGCCAAGCCAGATGCGCTCGGTGTTGGGATAGAAAGTGGAGATAAAATAGTTGATTTGTATGTCCTTCGGCATGGCTACCAACGCCCCGTCCTCGGCACATCTCCGTCTGGCCCCGGCATAACTCACCCTCTCGTCAGAGAAGTCCTTGTAGCAGACTCCTTTGAAGTTTCTGTAACCCGATATTTCGCACCCTGCAAGGAAAATAGGAATATCTGAGTCACTTAAAATCTGCATTGGCAAATGTTAGATACGTACACAGTCACTACAAGCCATCCATTAACTATCAAAATCTCGAATATACATAGATCATTCCCATGAATCTTATTTTGTCATTTTGTGTATTTGATGTCTTTAATATCATTCTTTGTGCTTCCGAAAGCTGCCCGGCCGGGCCCCGGTTTGGAAATGTGACCTAAGCCTTACTTGGACTTTGCCCAAGATTCGCCTGATTTTCTTCGGTAAAAAGTATTGTATTGACGCAGAATGGTCTGTTCACGTTGTGGCTGTTGTGAAAACGTTTGGATTGATCTATCTCAAAATTGTATTATTTTCAGTGTGACCAGCGAAAAATACGACCGACGCTCGGGCGATTTTAAAATTTGTCGAGCTCCAGCCGATCGTCAAATTTTGCCGGCGTTCGCTTGAATTGTGACGCTGGTTAATCCGCACAAAAAGACACATAGTAGTGATGTGTGCAGTATTGTGATTTTTGCAAACCATGTAGAAACAGTATTCAGTCGTCACTCTACTGTGCGTCTGTCAGTTATCTTTACAATATCTACGGGTGGGGTGTATGCGTTCATTAACACTGTCATAAGGGTAGATGTGCAGTAAGATAACATACTTGTACTCACCTTTACCGGGTACAGCTAAAAGGAAGATTGAGAGACAGAGTGCTGCCAGTACCGTGCCCATGCCTTCTGTTCTGTTCTGTTCTGTTCAGGCGCGCTCGCTGCTAAGCTTAAATACGCGCAGGTTGACAATGAAGTGAAAACTGAGTAATCATTGGTAATACCAATGGCGTTAGAAATAATTTTTTTACCTAATTGTTAATACCCTGATTCAAAGGCGTGAGAAATATACTTGAACGCCGTGAGTGCAGTTGGAAAGTGGAAAATGTCCGTGGCAATGAATTACCACACAAATTGTGATAGGCAGACGCTGTGACCATTGGGGCATTGTGTGCCAATTTGACCACGAGAGACTCGGCGAAGATGTCATTTTGTCAGTGAATGCAAAGAGGTATGGTAAGAGTAATGCTAAGCATACACAATTGGGAATTGGAAATCTGTGACCATTGGGACTCTAAGTGAATAATTTGACCACGAGGAACTTGGCGAATATGTTACTTTGTCAGTGAATGTAAAGAGGTATGTTAACAGCAATATTTGGCGTCTGCACCATGGTGAAGCGAAAATCACTTTCAAGAATTTGATTGAGAGTTTCAGAAGTAACACGCCGGTTCGTTTGTTAAGTCTAAATCTCCATGTCACAGCACATGGCATATTGATCTGGAAATATAGGATGAAAAATACAACCAAAATGAGATAACAAGAGTCTTTCCAAGGCATGGAATTGCCAAATTTGTTGAAATTATCTCTAAATGGTTATGTGGTTTCTAGTCAAAATCCTGTTTGGGGACTATAAACAGGCAGCTCTGCCCAACATTGCCACCTAAAATGAGCATTCAGCCGGGCATGGACACAAAACTGTCAAAATTCACAAAATTGTCTATTTGCGGCCAGTGTCGCGAGTTTGGTCTCCTAGGGTTAATGGACTAAACCTGATAACTGCATAGAATCCACTCAACAATAAGTCATACAATTAATCAACAGGATCCTACTCTACCTCGGACGCTAAAAGTAGATTTTTGGCATTCTTTGTGATACCCTGATTCAAAGGCGTGAGAAATACACTTGTTGTCAGGAAGTGCGGCTGGAAATTTAAAAAAAAAATGTCCGTGGTATTAGACTACCACACAAATTATGATAGGCATGCGATCTCCAAACTCAAATTTCATCCCAAAGCAGAAGCTGTGAACATTGGGTCATTGTGTGCTAATTTGACCAATAGGACAGAATTGTTCACCCTCCTGTCAATCTTCCGAAACCTGGAGGGTCAGGGAATACATTCCCGTCCTTCTCGGTAAATGACTATAACTAGACAGAAAGAGTGGGGCGTCCGAGGCGTTAACATCGGGTCTGGGGGCATCTCATCTGAAGCTACAGAAGCTACGACTGTAGGTAGGAATCTGTTGCTGCTGAAGATACAAGGACATGCATCACTTCCGACAAAGTATGTTGGTTTTTCTCCGGTGAATGGCCTGTTCCTTTCACTTAAATGCAGCGGAAAGTTATATCATTGAAAGAACAGTAGCTTTTGATATTCCCTCTCCGGTAAGATTGGTCGTCGTTCATTGTTCTATGACCGGTAAGGTATATATCTCCTAGAAACATTAAGGTCTAGACTACCAGTTGAGGCCTTTGTACATGTACTAGTATACTTGTGTCTGGATTGGTGGATAAATTCTTCAGTAATGTGATTTGAATCCTTAGGCTTGTGTGACGAGACTAAGATTAAATTGTACTGGGAGGTTGTAGTGGTCTTGAATCGTGCGAAACCGTTCCTTTTCTTAGCCTTCTAGATCTAGCCCAAACATGATCTGTTTTTATTTCATAATATGAGTAATCTCTCGCAAGTCAGGTTCACCGTAGTGAGAATACGGTGCTATCAAACTCCGTCAGACTTTCGAGCTTCGTGACAAACCCTTTTGTTACCTGATTACAAGACAGGGATGCACCCGGTCTCCCGTCCAGATGAACGATGTAAACCACCTGGCTGGTACGAGACGGAGGTTTGCCAGGCCTCCATCCGGGTGATTTGTAGACACCATCGCACACCGAGGCATGCCTCTACTCTTTTTCCAAAGGTGTGGTGGGTTCTTTCAACGTGCGCGGGGTATGGCTTTCCTCAAACACGAGGCCTCCGTCCTTTCTAAGGGACGTCCATAGCCGAAGCTCGTTGAGGGAGAGTTCATGCACCTGCATCGTTCCGATAACACTTTTCACCTGCAACATCCTGGTTGGAACGCTCCATCTGTTTAGCAACACGGTACACATCTGCACCTTGAGGATCGATGGCAGCAAAAGTCTCTTTCTCAGCTGCAGATTTGGCCAACCAGACAGCGTGCTTTAAGAGGCGTTTGGCTTCATTGTAGGCAGTTTTTGCGACCTTAGCTTCAGCAGTTTTACCTTGCTTCCGAAGGGAGTTGAAGACCTTAAACAGTTCCCTTTTCTTGGACACAGCTTCTTCTACATGGTCATCCCACCACCAGGTCTCCGGTTTCCACGAATGGTTCTTGGAGTAACTTCTATGCTTGGTGTTTTGTTTTTAACAGTCCAATAAAATCACTTCTTTGAACTATGTTTTTTGAAGTTCAGAACATGGAGTGGTGCATTTCAGCAAGAAACCTCAAGAGAAAATTAGCTGTTTGCGTTAAGGCTCTGGTGCACGTCCCCCGTTTTTTGGCCTTTCATACTTTCGGGAGGTTTTTTAGGGGTTGCGTGGTTGGCAAACATATGCAACTATGTATGCTAATTTTTAACGAAATATCGTGATGTTTGGTACAGTATATGTTTGGAATCGGTTTGATGATCAATTTTGGATATTGATGTTTTCGGGGTTTCTTTGACTTTTGACCAGCCCTTCTCATTACGATTGTACTTTTGGCAAATAAAAGTCTTCTTGCGATGACCATGCACTCGCGCCCATCCTAACACTTGTGTTGGTGTTTCATTGTGTGTATGTGAAGTGTATGAACGCATCGAGAGGGAGTGCTGTGAAGGGGTGATGTAGAAACAGATTCTATATAGCACGTATATGTAATCATGCCGGCAGTTTCACCTTTGATAGTCTGGAATTATTGCAATTGGAGAAAACAGGTATTTCGAACCCAGCCATGTATTCCAAAACATGAACAGCAGCTACAGTACATGAACCACTACGGGCATACCAACTCAATTCCTTTGTTCTATCTTGTCTGATTTTGGATCGACACTTTTATTTCTGTGACAGAAATTAACATTTCAAACATGGTAGTTTAAACTTATGCATTGATACAATAAATTTTACAGGTATAACAAGGAATTCTACTTGGTACCAAAATATGAACATTTGGGGCTTGATTGACACACCCCAAGGAGCTTTTTCTATTTGTCTAGCTGCAGGTCACAGATCCAAAAAGTTGAAGTGGTGTTACCTGAGCAAATGAGACCCCATCCCCTATACATGTACTTCACCCTATCCCTCTTCGATAAAAAATGGACTCTTCTGCAAAATGACCGATTCCACAATTACTGACACACAGAAGTAAGGTACATGTATTCCATAATGGGCACGCTTCAAAATGGAATTTTCCCAAGTGAATCCTAGGTAAGAATGGACTCCTCCAAGTACATATCATGCAAAATGAACCATGTCACAATGGACCATTCCATGATCACTGAGTCCAAACTGGAATTGCCCCATTTCCACTACTATGCAAGAATGGACCATTTCAAAATGAACCAAAGGGTCCTAAGCACAGATGTGCATACAAAAACATACATTTTGGTCTGACAAAAGCACTAAATCAGTTTAAAGCTGTGTATACGGCAAATGTTCCGTGGACATAACATTGGCATGCATTCCAGTGCCAGATTTCAGGTAATTTGGTTTAATATCAGACCACAGCAGCCACAAATTTGTGTCTTGGTCTGAAGTTTCAAAGTAAGTAAAAATATATCATCTCAGAGTGGTGCATGATAAATCTTGAATGAAAATGATAAAGCACCCCAATACCAAATGTCAGGTCATTTGACTAAAATACCTGGACCAACAAGAAACATTTTTGGACTGAAAATTGCCAAAAACATTAATAAGGGAATTCCAAAGGACTACATACAAAAATGAAAATACAAATCTGGATATTTACCCACTCTCAGTCTATACCAAATTTCTAGTAATTTGTCACAAATTGAGAGTTTAATCAATTAATCTAAATGATAACAGGGATATCTGTCAGCATATGGTATAAGACGTAAAATAATTGAAAAACTGCTTGAACTACTACTAGTAATGCACTGAGCTTCAATTCCTACTAACACCTTTGCAACTGTAGTCAGAACACCTGGCAATATATAAAATAGACTCCAATTATCTACATTACACAAGACCTTTTATCCTTCATATGTTTGACGACAAAAACTGGCATATTTGTCGATGAGATTGAGGAGACGTGCACGTGTTGGTTTAAGTTAATCTAGGGATTCTACATGACTGTATAAGGTGATTATTCCTGTACTTAGCAAAGAAAGCAAAATGCTGCACTGTGCTGAATCACAATCTAACAGTCCTGAGGAACTGCAGCTTCTGTTTCAGCACCTCGGCCATCTCCCCGGCTGATATCTGGTAGCTGTCCTTCACCTTCTTCCACACAGTCTCAGCACTGATGTCCTCTCTCTGGGACACAAAAGTACATGATACAATTTGGCAAGTTAAAACATCATTTCTAGTATTTCATGATATTTCCCTCCACTGATGCCATGCACTTATTGTCATTTCCATTTGGAAGAGAAACTCTGATGCAACTACCAAATTACCATGCTCCCATGGAATACACTGCAAATAACTATTCCTCTTCAACATGCATGCTTATGCAGTAGCCATCACCAACATTTAATCACAACTTCATCTCCAAGGGAATAAATTGGTCCAAATATTGAGCCTTTTGTTTGTTTGAGACATTATATTCACTATAAGGCCAAGTTGATTTGATTATACAGATGATATCCGTACATGCATCTGGTTCCAAAAACTTTTTTTGCGACCACACTGTATATTGTACAAAGCAGTTATAAAAACATAACCTTCTGGCGATGATAATGAGCACATACAAGCCAAAAAATATCAGAACATACCAAAGTAAATTCAAAAGTCAAAGAAAAAGCTGTAAAAAAACAAAAAAGAAAAATCGATTGTTCTGTATACCATACTCTGTGTGTTCAGTCTTGTTCAATCCTCATGAAGGCAACTTTTTGGGGGGGGCAAAAAAAAAATTTGCATGCTCACATCAGCTTTGGGATTCCCAGAGGATGCCATTGAATTTCATATAATCAAATCAATTTGGCCTAACTTGCAAGACACAGTGTTGGATAACTGATATCATAAATATTGATCACCTTTGCATGTTCCGGTGCAGGGCTGATTTCCAAAGTACTGACATCTACTTCAGTGATGACAATGTCCACTTCCAGCAGACATTTATGTAGCTTCTCTCCAAACTGGACCAGACTTTCTACAAACATCTTGTAGTCATCAAACACCTGTGGCTGGAAGGTGCAAAAATGCTTTCTGAATATTGGCATGAAAGTCCATCTGTGTTGGTACCTAATATAGTAAAAGAGTTCACACTTTGTTCCAAAAGAAACGTTTAGCCCATGGAAGTTTCAGCTGTCTAACTGAGTCTTTTCCAGAATTCAAGAAATCTTGGTCATGTGACCCTACGGACACATGACATCAGCATTTGATCATAACTGCCAGGAGGTGGAGACACAAAATGTAGCATGTCATGCAGATCAAGTGTTAGCAGCAACAACAACCAATAGCATGAGTTACATTAATTTTGTTAAATAGAACACTTCACCCCTCACGAGTCAAACAAAACAAGCCTGTTCTTTTTTCTGACCAGCATGCCCCAAATGTGTGGATATAGTACGTTTGTGAAGGTTAGACATCCAGGATATGATAAATAGATGATGGTTCAAACTCTTCTTCTGGATAATATAAAAATTTTATTCAGACGTTTCGGAAGACATCCATCTTCCTTCCTCAGTGACATGAAAATGAAGACAAACAATTTCACGGAACAAACAAAGTGTGGATATAGTGTATGTGTTTATTGTCTAATCTGTCCCAAATCCAGTCCACCAATTTTTTCAAGTTTCTTCCAAGAAGGAAAACCAGTTTTGTACAAGGTTGACACCATGAGAACAGGCATAGATACACATTTACATTCACACACATGGAGATCATGTGCTGTACATAGACATACTATTTGATACTCACCACAATGTTTGTGGGGGTTTTCTTCTTCCTTTTCTTTTTTGTCAGGCTAGCTTTTATAGGCTTGAGCATCACTTGACATTGAGATATCACCAGCGTCATCAAGCACAGTGTCTGCAAATTCAAGTCAAAAGACGGTCACCATTCAGTTTCAGTCTACAAAATAACTTAATAGTATGATGGTATGTCACTGCAGGCCTTTATTTTCTCCAAGATATATCAATATAGGTCATATTTTCACTAGCGTTTGTGTGTGTCTCTGTGTGTGTGCCTGTGAACAAGATAACTCAAGAACGGCTGAGCGGATTCGTTTCTTACTTGGTGTGTTGGTAGGGTGTGATGAAAGCTGGAAATGATAAGATTTTGGGCCCCCTAGCAGCTTCCCTTGGTACTGCAGCATAACTTCTGGTTTTGCTATCTTGTGTTATGCTCCACCAAAGGAAGGGGCTTATTGCATACAGTGTAAAAAAATCTTCGTGACAGGAACTTCCAGTCAATTCCCAAGTTAAGTTTTGTAATGTTCACTATTTAGAGACCATCATCGCCATGGCAATAACATTTTTTATTGCCAGCCTTGTTGTTGTTGTTATAAAAGCAATTCCATTGTCCAAGATTATGGAACTGCTGATGCTGTGAGATATTGTTACTGACCTCCACCAGCAGCACCAGCCCCTGCAGCACCTGTGGGTACACCTCAGGTGGGCTGCCAGGACTGGCAATAGGTGTGTCCATGGAGTCCAGAACATCTATATAGAAAATAGAAAATAGTAAAAATATATCCTTGATGTCTTTATATGTAAGAGCTCAATATAGATACAAGTACAATGCACCTATCTTTTAATATCTGGGTTTGTTCTCTATGTCTACCCGGTCGTCACCCAACAACAAGGTCAAGTTGATTTGTAACATTACATGCTATGTCATTTGGTACAACATACACAGCTACATTGTAGCTTTCTTGAATGTGTAGGCACTTTTGCAGTGCAGCTTCACATGATAGCTAGTGCGATTTGCATGTTATCATTAGGATACACCTGTCCAATTTTATTTTCTGGATCAAAAAAGATAATGCCAGGGATATATTGTAAAATTTTGGCGCCAAAAGAACATGTTTTTGATTTCAAAATCTCCCTTCAGATTGACAATTTTATGACTTATGTTTAACATATTTGCATCATTTTGTTACATTCCAAGTGTTGGTTAAGTATTGGCGAAAGCAAGTCACAACCAAATTCCAATACTAAGTAATAGTCAGAGATCTTCGGAGTTGGAACTTCGGTAACAGTTCGAACAAACCACCTATTGGATTCTAACGTGTTCCTCGGTTCATCAGAAAGTTGGATAAAATAGCAGACAAAAAACAATGGGAAGTGCTCATATTTTAAGACATCCTCACAGCATAACAAAGTCGTATTCATACATAGTGAATATTGCATGCAATGTAATGAGATTCATTACATAATGTAGAAAAATGGCCAAAAACTTAACTCTTTTCAACACATCCCTTTATAAAGGAGTAAAATCAATAGAGTTTGATTGTTCTCAGCCCTAAATCTTGCTTTGTTTTGTCTAAAATGTGACCAGAAATATCAGCGAAATGTTGCTGTGGGACATTGATTTGATTTGTTGAAATTGCAAACAGTACAATACAAGTGGGTCAGTGGGAATAAACAAAGGCAAATAGAAAAGTTTTCCAAGCACATTAATCATCATGGCACAAAAACAAGCGTTAACATAACAAAAACCTCTTGTAATACAGTTGTTGGTGGCATCTTTCCCCTTTGACTGATTGTATGTAGAGACACTTACACTCAAATGTCTTCAGTATACAGTCGAAGTTCCTCGCTATCTTCTCCTGGAGCTCTTGGGACTGATCTATTAAGACACATGGAGTACATGTAGAAGGAGTAGACAGTCATGTATCATCTGAATTGCTGTAATGTTGGTTGTTATATACCAAAAGAATGCAAACTAAAACTCTTGAACTTAGGCAAATGCCTTCACACAGCTATACAAGGTATACACGTATGTTAACATCTTCATGGCATCTTCTGGCAAAGTTTCCAGCCTCAGATTGTCAAGTGATAAAAGGGAAATCATGAAGTTATGGGAACCAGTCAGAAAAAAGACTGTAACAAACATCAGGGAAAACATTCACTATCTTAGACAGTCAAGTTCATCTGTTCAGGTTCTTGGAATGTAAAACCTCATGCCTAACACCAGATTCATAGTGACATAATCTTATGCTTAATACAAGGGTGAGACAGAAAGTAAATTATGCTGTCAATATCATGGCATATTCATTTTTGTATGAAATGAGCTGATATTTGGTGCAAAGGTAAAGGCACATTACAAAAATGAACATGATACGGCACTGATGACCTTCTGACTCACCCTCGTATGCTTGATTAGTTCTAACTACTGAGAATTACTGGATATAGGAGAATTCTTTTTACACAACCAGCAAGTACTTACAATGCTTACATTTCAATGTCTCTCATGACACCTTCGTCAGAGCTTCTAACTGAAGTTCTGCTTCTCACCCCTATATGTAGCCGACGTAGGTGGCGCTTTTGCGGTGAGAAAACAATCCCAAATGTGGCTAAGCCTTCGGTAACAATTTGTCCCGGCTCGCATTGAAATGTAAGCAATGTTTACTAAAACTAAGTACCTCCTGGTTGTGTAAAAAGAATTCTCCTATATCCTACATTCTACCCACCCAATGAAACTATTTTTGGAGGTATTGAGAATTACTGTAACACTACATTTTTACACAAACTTCTAGTCAATGTAGGGCTAGAAATACTGGGTGCATGTGCACCCAAATATTCCCATAGGTAAAAGATATCAAAGTATACTATAAACCATATTTCCATTGACAACTCTTCTGTCTGTAATCTTTTTTCAAGATTTTCTGTAGGTGGAAAAATCATTTTGTGAAGTATTTTTATCTTTTATGAATGAGTAATTGGGTTCTTCTGGATTTCTACTTCATGTGGTGCGCACCCAATTTTTTGGGGATTGTGTGCACCAGTGCAGCTAATACCAAAAATGAATTTTGAGCCCTACCATGCTACGGGAGTCTATGTATATACCTCTATGTGTAGTTTACAGTTGAACTCACTGAGGTCATTGGTTCCTAGAGAGTGCACATCCACAGCTACTTGAAAGATACTGGTGAGGAGAATGTGGTGCTGTCCATCCAGGTACACCTTCATTCTGGTGGGAACGGGACCACACAGCAGATCCTGTAATGACAACACACCTTTGATGTACCAACCCACCTACATGTACCATGCATCCACAGCTTCTTAAGTCATGTTATTTCAAACAAACATACTTTGCATTTGCGACCGCATCTGGAACTGTCAGCAGTGACACCTAGTGCTGCAGTACAATGTCAACCAGCCAGGCGAAATGTTGGTGGAAATAAAGCATTGGTTGTGCAACAGAAGTTCTTTATTCAGTGATGATCCAACCTGGTGAAACTATTCACACATCTATAAGTCTTGATTGCAGCCACAGAAACATGTACTGAGAATATCAAGAGGGAATATTTTTGTTTTTACGAGAGACAGATTCTACTTAACAGACCACCATGCACACATACCATATTTTCTGTTACTGTACTAGGTTGGCATTCCACATCTTGGACATGTGTGTTCATTTCCTGGATAAGACTAAGAAGTGTGTTTCCGTGTCCATCCATGCTCTCTCCATTCTTGGAGTCATCCTGATTGTGGCTGAGGGAATGTTCTCCATCCATGGGGGCAGGTTGAGAGATCAGGATGACTGCTGCGAGGGACCTGAGGATGAGGCTGCGTAACCTGAGCCATTGCTTCTCCTGGCAGAAGGACCACGCTATCTGTTGGTCAGTCAGCTCTCTAGAAATGTGGGGCAAAAAGGACCGTTGTGTTATATTTTGTATGAGGACTGGCAAACAATTGGAGCAAGACCAACAGTCCAACAATCTTCTTTCTTGATATTGACAGTAGGTTTGAAGTGCAAACAGTTAAACCCAAACCTAAATACTTAACATAAATCCCCTCTGCATTAGATACAATCTACATGAATCTCAATTCAATACAGTATCTTATTCATTGTTAGATAATATCCATATCCAGCAGTTAAGACAGCTATGTGACTGATTGTCTCCCTAGTTATCAACAGGCTTCTGTACCAAGGTTGTCAAAATGGAACCTTCAGTGGTGACATTCCAGTTTTAGGCAATCCAATGATGATGTTGACACTATTTCAAATCAAGGGACCCCAGGAATTTCCTGCATAATGGATTCCTAAAGGACTTAGCTAAAAAGGGCAAACATGGTGTACAACATATGATTTATAATTATGGCCATGCTGATTTAATAATATGAATGACATTAGACCATGTATAAGAGTGGGTACCAGCACAGCATACCGGTATAAAACCATTTTTTCTTGTTGGACTGGTACGAAAAAAAAAAACGGAACGTGAAAAATCATTGGACTGGATCTTGGATCAAATAGACAATGAACAAATTATATCAGCAGGCGTTCACACGGTTTGGGGTTTACCAGTCCAAGAAAATAAGTAGAGCCAAGTAGAATAGAGTTTGTAATCATTTGTATACCCAGTTTTAGTCAAACTTAGCTATGTTCACATGAAGATAGGATTTTAGAAGGCCAGTGGGAGTCTGATACTCCACCAAAAAGAATCCTTTGTAGCAAAGTGGACAACTTTTACAACAGGTAAGGTAGTTACAAAATAAGGTAGTTGTGCCTGAGAAGTGAGCCAAAATTTTTTGCTACCTAATATCGCTAATTTGCACATTTTAGTAAGAACAAGTCTAAGGTTTTTACATCAAACCTATTGTGATCAGGAAGCCAATGTCCCAACAATGTGATTCCTCATGTATTTTGCCTATTCCCTCATATTTAGCTATCTGATCTTTGCACCCAAAAACAATAACTGAGTATGTTATCATTCTAGTACCTTTCTTCTGGTTCCCATGATGACAGAACTGTTAAATCTCGGTTGTCCTTGAGGAGGTCCCATTTGATCTCATCTGCAGGGAAGTATTGATAAAGTCAGCTTGAGTAGAAGAAACAAAAATACCATGATCATAGATAATGTGCATTTACATTAACTGTATCTGAGGGGTTAACAACATTTAATCCAAGACAATTAAGTGGCAAAGTTATGGCGCTGATGGATTCTGGCACTGATCCTGAAGTATTTAAGCTCATCTCACAGTCAAAGCACAACAATGACGATGAGCACAACAGTAAAGCTACAGACTCTCCCTTGGAATGCACATTGTCAATTTAATTCTTAGCCTGTACAACAAAACAAGGTTATTTGTACACTGCAAGCTTAAGACCAATGCATTTCTGTCTTAGTCAGAACAAAAGGGTTCAAAATACCTGGTTGTCCAGTTGCAACCATAGTACATGTAACTTAACCCCCTTTATCTATGTACATAGCCATTAAACCAGAAAGTTAGTGAGTGTGAGTGTTTTGGGCAACCTAGCTTTTAATTTCAACCCTGAACCCTGAAAACACACGAATCAAAACTACTGTCTACAAGGCCCTGTTTGAGAACAAGCAAATCCTAGCCAATCTACAGCTTTGAATGTCAGAGAAACATAGTATGAGGGACATTCAATAAAATCTAGACGTCACCTAGAAGTAAGGTCATGAACCCAAAATTCATGAAGCATAAGTCCACCAAAACTCAACCAATTGTGATCATTACTTGGTAGCTGACACCATTTTGAAAAACAGACATCAGGTGAGTAACATTAAGTCCTTCCCACACCAGATGGTCAATAGGGCGGTGCCGTCCCCTTTTCTGTAGCCCTTATGTCGCTGGTTGAGGCCAAGAACTTATTGAACGTTCCTAGTACAACAGGGATGCTAGTGTTACCAAAATGAAAACAGATCTACAGTGGACATCACTATAAGACAGAAGGAAAATGTCCAGACTTTGCATGATGTACAAAATGACCAATAAACTGGTGGACGTACCGACTGATAAGTATCTAATACCAGCTCAAAAAAGAACAAGAAACAGCCATGACTTTAAGTACAAGAGTTAACATCCATTGGCATAATACCGGTCGGTTTACTGCAATTTCTCAAGCAATGCTAATTTGGCAAATGATCAACGCATCATTTTCTCCAGTTACATGTTGCTGTTACAGCTTACCTTTGCCACTTCTTCTGTGTAAATTATTTTGTCTCTCTGGTCCTGCTAAAAACATAATATCGTAATTGGAACACAACGCGGAATTGCACGGAGAACGGGCGCATGGTTGGAAGGGGGTGCACTATACCGGTCGAACGAAACACGGCACAATTAACTGCCGCTATGTACCTTTATACATCCTCTGTTGTTCCTTTCTTTCCTGTTAGTAGTTGCACAAAACAAAAATCTGCATGAGCATACAAAAAGTCATGAGAAAGTGGGCGTATACTGACAAGAATTTTCATTTAATTTTGGTCCATCACAACCGCTATGACGTAAAACTTTACTGCTGGCCGTAGCATTAAAAATGGCGGGAAAATGGCGGCGTACGTTCAATTTGACCCATTCAGCCGTAGATCCGGGCGATAATGCAACGGTTCCTCACACTTTTACACGAGTTGTAGGTCACCAAAAGAAATTCAAGATTGCTTTTGAAACATGCTCGTCTTGTGCCGTGAGCACATGTGATTATTATCTACAAATCTGGCGATGAACGTGGCAGTGTGTTTGTCCCACGACGAGCTCGCCTGCCCCGAAAATGACCTGAAAACTTTTGGCCTTGTTGTCTTCGAATGCATTGTTATCGATGCTTTGTAAATTATGTATTGGACACCTAGATGTCTGAAGTGTACATACCTCAGAAATAACTATTGTTGCATGTGTAGATCTCTTTAAGTTCCACTTTTTTTAATTGACCGGTATAAGGCTTATGACCGGTATTATGCCAATGCATGTTACCAACCTAGGATTGATGTGTTCAAAAATTTGTATTTTCCCAGAACTATCGTAGAGTGGAATATGTTATCACCAAGCACAGTAGGGGCATCATCTCTGGATAGTTTTAAAGAATGCTTGCAAAAGTTAGGTGTGACAGGTCCTTCAGTGTAATATAACCAGCTGCTGCCGCGCCGCGTGCCTGCGAAGCTGGTGTGTTACGCCGAAGGGCGGTTATACTGGCTATATAGATACAGATAGTAAAAAGCCTACCCTTCTCTGGAGATATCTCCATATAGTCAAGCAGTTCCCTCATTTGTTCTGGACTGCAATGAATACACACAAATCAATACCAAACAACAATTACAGCAAGCCTTTCACTCTTCAGTCATCCCAAAACATGTAAGGCAAATACAAAATACAAGTATGTGAAAACTGCATTCAACATAAGTCTCAAAATCATGAGTTAGAAGATACAATGTATTACTTGCTAAAGACATGTCAATAGAAATGATTACGTTATGATAAACACAATACTTTGTTGTCTCCATGATGAAGTCCAGCAGCATTCGTTCCACAGCCAATGACGAATAGTTGTGGGACAGGTTTAGCCTCTCTCGGAAAGAGATGATCTCAGGGATCTGTGGAACAGGCAGGCAAAAAACGTTTTCCCAAAAAGTATGGAAAATATGTGGTCACTTTAGACTATAAATCAAAACATTTTCTTCCCTTTATTGTCATACATGTATGTGTAACATTAAATAATGAATCCTCTTTATTTGGCATTCCTATGAGCATGCATGGGCACTGGGCAGTTGGGACAATGAACCAGCTGTCCAGATTTCTGAAGCTAAGGACCGCCAGAAGTGGAAAGTTCATGTTAAATGCTGTGCTTCCCCTTAAGCCAAGGCAAACTACAAGCTACGGGACAGATGGATTGAGGCGCACTATATTGACAACCATTCTGTCGTAAGACTTGCATTAAGGTCATAAGCAGAGAGACCTGATATTGGTTGATTACTTAATGTATCAACCAGTATTAGCTTACCCAAAAATGATAAACCAGGACTGTTCACAATTATTTACTGACCTTGTGGAAAGAACCATACTTGTAGGCAGCAATAATGTACTCTGTGGTCTGCAAAAAGGGCAGTACAAATGTAAGTATTGGTGGGTAGTGCTGCTACACGGAGATATATTTTCTTAAAGAATGACTGTCACATATAGCTTGCTTCCTTCAGGTGTGCAAAATTATTCCATGAGGTGGAACAAATTTACACTTTATGAATAAACTAAACATTATCTACCTAACACACTGTCAGGAAGAGTAGCCAATTTTTCCCTGACATCCGTCAACCTTTAGCTAGTTCTTTTTTTTTATAGATGCATCATGGGAATAGCTAGAAGTGGAGAGTAAGGTTTCTTTACCTTGTAAACTGAGTAGAGCTATGAGGGTGCTTGCCATCTGAGATGCCACGCTATTCTATAACATGTTCCTCAACCATCGCGGCATAAGCGTTCAACCTACAATTTTCCATTCAATATGTTGAACCTGATGTGATCTTTCTATAAAGATATATCATACATTTAGCAAAAGTCAGGCTGGCGGGTCAAAACACTACAACTAACTGTTACCTTTCTAATGCATGGCAAAATATGTTTTAGACACTCGGTATAAAGTTTCGGGTTGCCTTTCTTTAGAAACCAGTGTGAAACCATAGTGAGATAACACTCCCAATCATTGGCAACCCCCTCTCCAAGTACTACACAACAATTATCATTTGTGAACCCCGATGTTCCCACAAGATTACACAATCTAACTTACATGTCATTGAATAATAACGGCATGTGGTCCTTGATTTGTAGGTACTGCAGCTGTCAATGAAAGAGTGTTCACTTACATCTTTGTGGTTTGCTGAAAAAAACTTGAGCATGGAACTCAGTATAGAACAGGCTGGAGTCAAGTGTCCCAGTGCCACTGCATAGCAAGAATAGAAGTACCCTAGGGTGTCCTGCTGGATGTGCTTAACCTCCATGTTGTCGTACAGTTTCTTACAAGGCTGAAATGCACCTGAAGAGAACACAAAAAGTAGGCATAGTCATGTCTCCACCTATATACCTGCTCCACATGGTGACATATTGCTAAATGATGGGCAATGATAGGCCCTTATGTTTATAGCTTCTTTTAAACCTCTTGCAACACACTTATGTTGTCTTGAACGTTGTGGACATTCGGTCATTCCATCTCATTGGAAAAAGAAAAATCTTGGGACACAGAGGCCATGCAGAAGAGCCATACAACTATCCCATGCACAGAGACGGGGGACACGAGCTTTCTATAGATCAAATGCTTTTATTATCTACATGAATAGTACATTAAGTCAACATTTAATGGTAGCATTCTGCACTGTAGTTTGACAGCGCATGAAACTCACGGCAGGTTTTGGGCTTGTGTATTAGCAGAACATTCCAACAACAAAAAAAGGGGTCTAAATACCTATCGCATCATGACCGATCTGCTCAACATCATGAACTTAGTCAACCCTCTGGCAGTAGAGCGATGACCATTCAAGTAAAATTGATCCCTACTGACTAAATGATCCTGTAGCCATTGCTGGTGCCCAAAGACAAGGATGAAAAGACAATCAAGGAAGCCAAAAAGTGAAAATGTCTCATCACAGTCAGACGGACATAAGCAATGTGCCGCTGTTTTGCAGCAAGTTGGTCTTACCGTGATGAGACATTTTCGCTTTTCGTCACAGAGTTTCGAGGGCCATGGTCTTGATACGTTCACTCGTCAACTTGCACAGAAGGTGCCAAGCTTGTCAAGTTTATCAATCAATATCATAGGATGTGTAGCCTAAAATGCACCAAAAAGTAGGAAGAAAAGTAGACACAGCATTTTGTACAAGATGGTATCACCTACCCAGTAAAATGTACAGCTTGATCAGAATGAGCTTGTACTGTGCATTTGATGGGCTACATGCCACTCCCTTCTCAAGCATGACTATCACTTCAAACAGCAGGCTTAGCTTCTCTGAAAAACAAAAAAGTCATAGATAAGAATGGCAACTATGGGTACTTAACACCTGTTATATCTTATGAAGTTTTTATCACTGACACATTTCTAGCTTGTCTTTTGTGATTTTATTTTACAGTGAACCAGAATGCAGTCTCATTGAAAAGTATCAAAATATTGTGCTGATTTTCAATTATGTCACTTTCTGATTCAGCCTCATCATATTCCCATTCAAGGCACACGACCTGCATCGCCGTCAAGTAGTAGCCCTGACAAACTGCTATCCATCGTTTGTACACTTAGTACAGCCCAGCTGTCAGCCAATCACATACTATCACTACCTTGGCACATGCCCTACTGTTGTACATGATGTTGACAAGTTACCAAGAAGACTGTTCTGTAAACTTAAGGTAATGTATGATTGGCTGATATCAAACATGACAGTCAGAACTGACAAGTATTAAAGTATGTATTTTTAGCCTAACCCACCAAAACCTACATGTAACAGGACGATTCATTAATTACACTATGACTATGACATGGCAGACTCCTGGTGTTTAAGTTATCACTAGTATACATATAGATATAAATGAGCCATTTATGGGTGGGGGGGGCAGACACATGAATGAATGAATAAATGATTGAATTAAGTGGCACATAAGAACTTAAGCATTTATGAGTCTATGGGAACTATGAGAAATGTGGAGTAAGTGGTACATTAATTTCCAGTTGCTATACTAATAATCAATCCACAAGAGCTGGCGTACTTGTCTTCAGATATTCAGCATACTTGATATGTACTGCCATCAGTATGTAGCTGTCACTCGGCTGGACATCTGTGGGCAGCAGGTCTGTTCCTGAAAAGACAGCAGGAGTCCAAGATGATGTCCTGTCCCATCTATACATTCAAGTGCAATTGAACTTCTTACACACAACTCAATTTGTTCTTACAAGACATTCGGGGTGGGCACCAGTTCAATGCACAGGTACAAAACCTGACCCAAAATTTTCAGTCGCCATAAACACAAGCAGTGACCAAGTTTTCATCTTCTGCAGCTGGACTGGACCTTCTTTACTGGCACCCACTGCTAGTAGACAACGTTTTGGTAGTCCTTCTGCAACCTTCCTCAGGGCAATGAATAACGACTAGAAGTTCTATACAATGTATGGTCACTACAGAGTATAGAATGTGAATTACATGTAGTTTGTATACGTATGCCCCTAACTTCATCCTTCATCCTGAATCGTAATTTTGTGTAGATTTTAAGATCTAAGATTAGATGGCCTTAAGTCATTCAGGCCTCAAGGAAGGAACAACAGAATGACCAAAACATGGGCAAGCATGAACAGTTCTGGTTCTGTGTGGTAACTACAAAAAACATGTACAAATCAAATAAAATCAAATATAATCAAATCAGTACAATATCCAATGATTTGTCAACCTGATGAAACTATTCACTGACAGTCATAAAGCCAGTCAAATGGCAGCTTGGGAAAAACTCTCATGAAGGATATTCTTGGAAACAATATTGTTGGTATGTCCTCCCCATTACGTGCCAATCACAGGTCACAGAGACCCGTCCAAATGATGGTAGATTTTCAGGTGAAAGGTAAATGACTTTAAGATATTGGGAGATTGATGACAGCTTTAACTTACCTTTTCCAGGAACAATGCTTTGCCAGTTTGATAAAACAATGATATCAAATATGGATATGGATATAGGTATGGATTCAGAAAATGAAGTCTGTCTAACATTGGTCCAGCAGCAAGGATGAACCTGCTTGTAATTTGCTACCTACAACATGGTTGTGATCACATTCAGCTTTTCTGATGGTCTATGGTCTTGACAGTACACACACTATAGTATAACCCACCAAATTGTAAACCATGTTGATGTCTTCTCATCAAGTCTTGAATCAGCTCATCTCTCTTCTCTCCTGTGAGATGTTCCTGCAGCCCCAGTGATCTGGCCAGCCCCACACAACAAATATGCCTCTGCATGGTTTTCACATCAGATGGCAGGCCCAGCTCTCCTGCCTTCTCTGGTATCTCTATGTATGTCTGCAACTCTTCAACAAACTGGGAAAAGTTTGGATATGAATCAAATTGCTATTAACCACTCATCTAACATTTTCCTACTCCTAATGCATTTGCTTCTAACACTTTCATATCATAAACATGGTGGAAGACAGAAAACCTTTTATTTCAAGCTGTTTCGGGCAAAAGCGGCCATTTTGCATTTTGCAGTGTACTTCTGGGTATGCTACACAGCTGTGTAGACTGCATACAGTCATATGTTATATTGTAGTACTAAATGAACTGTTCGTATTCAATCCTAACAGATTGATGTACTAGTATATATATATATATATATGTATTCTTCAACTGTGTACCTTTGCATTGTCATCCAGTTTCAACATGGTCAAATAAGGCCTCATGTCCATAAAACAGCAGGGTTTGTCTCCAAACTTTCCAAAGTACTCTTTAAGAAGATCAGCAGGTGACCCTGTAAAATACAAAGTTGAGTCTTATATACAATGTATATATCATTAAACTTAGGATACGCAGCAAGCCCACAGGTTCTCTGGGATTTTGCAATGTCTTGTTGAGCAATTTGCTAGGTATCAGATAATCTTGATTTTGTGGGAGAGCTGTCAGGCATTTATGCAAGATCTCTGGACTCTTTGTGGGAGACCTCTTGGGACTGTGGAGAACTACTCTTGGGATTTTGTGTGACTTGCATGGTAGAGAATGTGTCTTACACAATGATAGGCAGATTTACACAAAATGTGGTCCATTTCTGGGTACAACAAGTGACCATAGGTAACATAGTCTGTAATTATGGTTTATGTTGTGTTGTTTTCTGTGGTGTGTGACATGACAGACACACACACACACAGACACACACACACACACACACCAAAACTAATTTTTCATGGAGGTAATAAGATCATGAACCTTTGGTGTTATATGTACCTATTTTGTCTGCAGCCTCTTGGTTTCCTCTCTCTGTAAGTCTCTTCAAGAGTTCCATTCTAGCAAGAAATGGTCCTCTTTGAAGTCTCTTTCCATTCTTCAGTTCATCTGCAACTCTCTCCTCTACAAAAGCTATTGCCATATCGACAGTACCTGTTACCACATCAGCAGATGAACTGAAATAAAGAACAAATTCCCCATTATTCCTTATATAATGTATATATTCAGGGCCTCTGGGAGACTTCTTTAATCCCCAGTTCTCATTTCCAATTCCTTATTTCATAAGCATTCAGCATAAGGATGGAGTTTCTTTGTAAATGGTAAGGAAATTGTGTACATTCTACAATGTTATGCATAACTTCATGTATATAAATGTTAAATGTGAAAAAAAAGGAGCAAACTGCATATCTACCCTTCATCAGCTTCTGATGGTGTCCATCCTGAGTCCACCAGGTGGAAGAGAGACGTGAAGTAGTGAATGTACCACAGCCAGTTATCAGGGCTAGAGAGACACAGCAGATTTCACATCGGTCAGACACAACACTGAACACTGTTCAGGTATCTTGGTTGAATATAATATTAGTACCATCATCGGGTCTCACCTAAATACCACCTACAAATGAAACCTTGAAAAACAAAAGTTCGGAGATCTCATATATATCTATCTCCATGAAATATAAATCACTTCCACATTTACAGTATCTATGCTTGGTACACCTTTAAATAACTTACATGTTGTACGCTGGTCACAATGTTGATTATCCAATCATTTACTATTGACGATGGACATCCAGCATTTACTATTTAGAAGAATTATTTCACTTTTATATTAATTATGCTACTTATAGGGACATATTTGATCTACAGTGTGGTCTAAAAAATTTTTTGGGAAATGGCAATCAAATCAACATGGCCAAGAAAATCAAGAAACCCTTGATAAAATCTATTTGGTTCTTAAATGAAGAGATTTACCCTACTTGTTTTTCTTGAATGAAGAAATCATTTCTACATGCAAATGAACTATGATATTCACCAACAAGAATCTTCTAGAAATTAAGGAAATCTTTTCTTTTAGTCTGCCCATAAGACTTGTTTCTGGTTAGAGGTTGTTTTCTTTATTCTCCTGTCGATTCGACAGATGAGCAGGCAAACAGGCACTTTGCCGGTGGGTTTGGCAACCTGTTTGCCTAACCTGCACATGACTTTTTATGGTGAAGGAGGGGTGTGCAATTCCTTCTCCACCCTCTCATCTACTGGAGCACTAAGTCTCACAGGGACAGAACTGTATGCCATGTGTGAGACGGCTTCAGCAGATGCAGCTTTGTTGTCCGAAGTATCCGTCTCCTAGGAGGACTTCCGACCAAAGATGTAAGGGGTTCCTCCTACTCCTGACTTGTGTATGGCGGGTGTGTCATGCCCGAACATGCCCCTAAGGTCTGTCTCGGCAACATGGCCACAAAGGCCTGCCACTGCCACTAGCCGCAGCTAGATACTCATTTACACCCGAGTCAAGTGAGGAAAGTCATGTAAAGTGCCTTTCCCAAGGGCACAACATCGGTGGCACAGCGAGATTCGAACTCATGACCTCTTGAGTCTGAGCTGATCGCGCTGCCGATTACGTCACGGGGTTAGATATAGATCAAATAGAATATGTCATAGATTCCAGCAATAACTCAATTTTACTTACTTTGTTAACAACAGCTTTCTGTACTTGGCATTGGCCTTGGGCCAATCCTCTAATTGGACGTACATTTCAGCTTGCATCAAGGACTGCAGTTCTATTTCTGATATTAACTTGCCTGGAAGTCAAAGAAATATTACAGTGTAAATACTGTAGTACTATAGAAAGTTATTCATATTACCTTTGCAAAGAAGGTTATCTTTTGGTTGCATTTGTACATGGATGTGCAGATGACCTGTACTACTGGTATTCTACTAGATTACCTGGATAGATTGTATTATTATTATTGCAGATAACAGATTCTGAAAATCAAATACTTTGAGAACAGAATGTAGTACCAATACTTACTACCTAATGGTCCTACAACAACTTCAAGGGCTTCTTCATATTTCTTCTGCTTCTCTAAGATAATCAAATACAGGCGCACCTCTGAAACAAGGAAGGAAACATAGAGAATAAGAATATTACAGATATGATTGAACATGTATGGATCGAACATTAATAATTCCCAGTTTAGGGCTATCCACTGCAGCTCCAGTTATGATTGCGGCTCTGTTTATTGTCAAAAGTGTGGTAACCGTTATACCTGTCACATTTGGCAAAAATTGATCGGAACTTCGTATATAATAATAACTTTACTGCACAACAATTGTACAAGGTAAAACGTATGGCTTATATGTGACAGGGATGGTTTTCAGGTGAAACATACGCGCAACCATCTGTCAATCTTAAATATGGCCGATCTTCCAACGATACGCCCGAAGATCGTGGATAATGTGACAGGGGTATTAACCCCGGGCATAGGGGGCAACTTTTTGCAGACATGGTCTACAATAGTGTCAGAAGAAGTCCAACAGCAAGAGACTACACCCTGCAGTTAAAGGGTAGGAATGACTGTCAGCAAATGGACTACACCATCAGACTCTACAGAGTGGCTGTCCATTACTGTTGCTTGAGTAAGAGGGTCTGCATGAGGGGTCCCGACAATGATTTACGCTGAATTCAGAAGAACCCCCCACGTATTAACCTAAATCAAGGACGAAAATTATGCTAAATTTGGATGCCTCGCTACGAATTACGTAGATAAGATCGTTTCCCTTTGAGTTACAGGAAATAAAAATAGGTTGCCTATGACTTATGGAAAAGAGCATGCAGACCATTGAGTATCTGTTATGTAATGTTATCATGTGGATGTCTAACCTTCATCGGTGTATCAAGGAACCAATCAGAATCAAGTTTTCAAACTATTTGTGTCAGAGTTTTAAAAGTCCACCATTCCTTATGTAAGAAATGTATTGACTATGTTAAGGTTACAGTCAGTTTGTAGGGTATTAACCTTGTCCATGTAGCCAATCTCACAAGCAATCCGCGACCGGAAGTAAGCCAGCCATAGATTTCCGAATCGACTATTGTGGTCACAGATCTTCGGAGTTTTGCGGGGACTTTTTCAGCAATGTAACGTGTTCTAGAGCACTCCGTGCTTTGTCAGAAAGTTGTATAAAATGGCGGCCAACTCAAGCAACGGTGGGAAGTGCGCATATTTCAAGACATCCTTATAGCACAACAAAGTCATATCCATACATTGTGAATATTGCTGTACTGTGTAATAAGGTAGATTCAAGTTATACTTATAATGTAGAAAAATGACTAAACACAGCAGAGACTTTATTTTCTACAATATATCCCTTTAACTACATGTAATCTCACCAGCCTCAGCCTCTATCTTCATGTCCTTGGCCATTTTCTCCACCATCCGCTCTGCCAGAGGCAGGAACATCTTCTGGGACAGTGTCTCATCCTCAGTTGTCAGTGCCTGCATTACGATACTCATCACCGACCAGAAGTAATATGGGTTCTTGGGAGCAACCTTGTAAAGTGCCATTCCAGTCTGAAATACAGGATGGATTTTTTATTTAGATTGCTTGCTATATATACACAGACTTTGAGACTTTATCAAGAAAATCTGTCAGTGGCATGCCCAAGGACATGACACTATAGACAGACACTGAAGCCTTACACTATGAAGTATATAAAATTGCAGGTATATATGGGGACAGTGATATGAGGAATAACACGACGTGAGGTTTCTCTTCACACGAGGGTCAACACGAAACGTGCCATTGCTCGCGTGCCGCTATCTTTGCACGCTCGCCCCAGGTAAAGGCCAATTACGTGCACTTCTTCAATTTTAGCGATGTCCGCACGGCTATATTTTACCGGTGTCTACACGGAGCCGGGCCCATTCAATGTGCCGGGCAACACGGCTATATTTTCCCGCCCGTGTGCTTCTTCAATTTTACCCGGGTGTCTGCACGGAGCCGGGCCCGGGGAGCCGGGGCCGGGCAACACGGCTATATTTGCGCTTCTTCAATTTTAACCGTGTCTGCACGAAGCCGAGGCCGGGGCTATATTTTCCCGCTCCGCCAGACTCGGCGTTCAATGCGGAGCCATTACGTGCGTTTCTTCAATTTTAACCGTGTCTGCACGAAGCCGGGGCCGGGGCTATACTTTCCCGCTCCGCCAGACTCGGCGTTCAATGCGGAGCCATTACGTGCGTTTCTTCAATTTTAACCGTGTCTGCACGAAGCCGGGGCCGGGGCTATATTTTCCCGCTCCGCCAGACTCCTATATTTTCCCGCTCCGCCAGACTCGGCGTTCAATGCGGAGCCATTACGTGCGTTTCTTCAATTTTAACCGTGTCTGCACGAAGCCGGGGCCGGGGCTATATTTTCCCGCTCCGCCAGACTCGGCGTTCAATGCGGAGCCATTACGTGCGTTTCTTCAATTTTAACCGTGTCTGCACGAAGCCGGGGCTATATTTTCCCGCTCCGCCAGACTCGGCGTTCAATGCGGAGCCATTACGTGCGTTTCTTCAATTTTAACCGTGTCTGCACGAAGCCGGGGCCGGGGCTATATTTTCCCGCTCCGCCAGACTCGGCGTTCAATGCGGAGCCATTACGTGCGTTTCTTCAATTTTAACCGTGTCTGCACGAAGCCGGGGCCGGGGCTATATTTTCCCGCTCCGCCAGACTCGGCGTTCAATGCGGAGCCATTACGTGCGTTTCTTCAATTTTAACCGTGTCTGCACGAAGCCGGGGCCCGGGGATATTTTTTCCGTCTCTGAGCAAGCCTTGCTCTGAGTGAAGACTCGGCACTCAATACCGGTGGAAGTGAAAGTTGACTTGAAACTGACTTTACCCAAGCCCCTTTATGGCAACATGGCGTATCTGACCAAGAAGGTTAAAATCCTTGATTTTGAAATTGTTGACCAGTATCCAAGCCATGGCGGAGAACACCCCGGAGAAGGCACGCCGGTAAATGTTATCATTACGACGTGAAATTATAAACAAAGATCGCCACCATTTTGAGCCTGCCATTTTGTTTCCTTGTAGAATTATCGCATTTTTCACATTTCTTTTCTTCGAATGTTCAGGAACAAGCTGCCCGTTTGCTTACAACAAGAACATTACAAGGAGGAAAGACAACTCAAACTCGGAAAGAATAATGAAATACAATTTCTGATAAAACATCTCATAATTTACTTCATACCGTTAAAACTCGGTAGAATAATTCTAAACTGTTGTTTGTGAAACTAGATACGAAAAGTCACTCTTTTGTGGCTATTCATATCAGTGTTAGTTTATCCCAAGGAGCTTTTATAAA
The DNA here is from genome assembly GCF_000003815.2 of Branchiostoma floridae. Lineage (NCBI taxonomy): Eukaryota > Metazoa > Chordata > Leptocardii > Amphioxiformes > Branchiostomatidae > Branchiostoma > Branchiostoma floridae. The sequence continues at coordinate 759,705 of NC_049989.1, forward strand.
AACTCCTTGTTTATCCACATTATTTTTCCACAACATGCGAAGTTTTTTCTCCCCAGACACTAGGACGCCACCGCCTTGTCAAAATTGATTGATGATCTCTCTTTGTCACGAGCCCGAGGCACGATCAAAGGCTGCCGCAGGCTGCGCGGGAAAGCTTGAATGTAGCGAACTAGGACTAGGAATTCTCACGCTTGCGGTCAGGGATATATGTGGGGCTCACTCAACAATCGCAGACGAATTCAGCGCTAAACGCACATGCTAATTCTTACTGGATATAGCGTTTTGGTCCGGCGATTGAAATGTGCTAAGAATTCGAAGTTTTGTTAAAAGAAGGAAAAACGTGGGGAAGTGTGGTTTGTTAGCTCGGAAAAACCAAGGAGGTTAAAGAAGAGAAGTGTGGTTTGATCAGACGGCTAAATTCCCCTAACAATTATTCTTCCGCGAGGCAAAATGGCTATCGTTCTGGGCTACTACTTGCTACTTGAATTGCCAAACTCGTAACTCGTGAATCCGACGCCATTTTCCAGTTTGTTATGACTCAGAAATTGTAGTTTTATACTACATACCTAGAAGCGTCTTTGTATTTTTCGCCAAGCTGACACTTGTTGAACCAAGGAGCTCCTTGGTTGAACAAAGGAGCTGTTGATAAAAGCTCCTTGGTTGAAGGGAGCCAGTTTGCTACACGCTATCATTATAATGCATAATGACCATTTTGTAAGTCTTACTGTGTCAATGCGACGTCGTGAAGATGTACATTTTACACTTCCAATGTTACCGTTTTAGTACATTTTACACTTCTTGTATTTTTTTATTGTAAATATGCTGTTAAGTTCGAATCGTAACGACACCATTGTTTGTGTATGATAAAAAGCGTGCTTACACTGCACTTGTAAAGAAATGACGACACATTTTCTGTAAAATAAATGTTTTTATTTCTTGAAGTAGTACACTAGTACACATGTGTGCATGTTGTGGTAAAGAAATGGAGCGTAACATATTAACCAGTACAAAATATATACTAGTACAAACTGTACTAAGTACTACGATATCAGTACTATTTGTGCGGCGGCAAGAGGGAGGGGTGAATTCACACAGTGATAAAGTTGAAAATTTAGCGGTCGACTAGTTTTTTGTTTGTTTTATAGCAATTACAAACTACCATTAGTCAATCCCCGCAAAATGCACTTTTCGCCGTTAGTGTACAACCGTACCACTCAATGCCTAGGACTGTGTACCTCCGACCTAGCGCAAGGCTGTCAAACGTTACTTGCTAATTTCTTCAGTTATAAACAATCTTTCACTAATCTAACTTTTGAGATCAGTTCGGCTGGGTAAAAGGGAATTTCTCAACGCTGAAAACAACACGCGTCCACACAGCCGTTTGTTTTTTTGGCTCGGTTCTCTTTTCGGAGAAATACATCAATGAGACCTTAGACTTAGTAACTTGCGTGGACTTGCTACCTTGGGCACTTTACATTCAGTTCAACGGCAATGTTACATATTCTTTTCAGGTAACCTTACGAGACGGTCATGTTTTTGGAGGGAAATACCTACTTTATTTATTTGTTTCTTTTTGTTCCAGTTGGGTTCGCGTTGAAGTATGCGTTTCTTTATTGATCAGTTTTCAGCGACAACACTTACTTTACTAACACTACCAGTTCTGACACGACCTTTACAAGTCTAGGTTACTACTAAAAGCTCCTTGCCATTACTAACGTAAAACCAGTAAGAAGTTCGACGTTTGCTTTACATGAATGGTTTATTGTTAACCACGTTTCGTGTTGGAAAAACTCGGACAAATGGTTTACTAACAGTGACTTTACAATTGACTTTTTATTTGACTTTAACACTTAACCGTTACTAACGAAATATCTACAAAATACTAGTACACCTACATGTTGGAAACATCTACAAATTACATCTACATGTTGGAAACATCTACAAATTACATCTACATGTTGGAAACATCTACAAATTACATGACATGTTGGGAATATCTACAAATTACATCTACATGTTGAAAATATCTACAGATTACAATGACATGTTGGGAATATCTACAAATTATATCTACATGTTGGGAATATCTACAAATTATATCTACATGTTGGAGATATCTACAGATTACAATGACATGTTGGAAAAAGTGAATATAAAGTGAAAACATTTATTCATTCAAACTTAGTACTTGTATGTGCTCGGAGTGAATTTGGGTGGTGACTTCTTCGAGCGCACTGGCCTCTGTTTCTTCTTCTTGATTCTGGAAGACAAATATATAGTAAGTTTCTTTTTATTGGGTGTGTGTTATGATACCGATTGGCTGGCGAACAAAACTAAAACCGGACAGACGAGAAAAAAAGCGTAGCCTGATTTTTGTTTGGACTAGAGTAGTTTTGGACTAATGTAACGTAACAGTTGGACTAATGTAAAGTTGCATAATGTATACTCAAGACATCAAATAAGCAACAACAAAAACAGATACGAAAACGAGTTGAATAATACAAGCTGTAAAAGAGTCATCTCATTAGGTCCACGTATTTAAGAACGTAGTGCTTACGGTGTAGTGAGCACATGCAAGTACAGTCAAACCTGTATTAGCGGCCACCTTTGCATAACGGCCACCTGCCCATAGTGGCCACTTTTTGTCGGTCCCTTGGATTCGTAATGATTAAGAAATAGGCTTAGCGGCCACCTGTCCAACGCGGCCACGGCCACACGATTTCTGGTCCCGCAGGTACAAAAACACTGCCGATAACGGCCACGCGGACCGCTGATCTATGTTTCGGCACGCGATCGGCTATATACAGCTGCCGTATGGTCACCCTACGCCGGATTTAAAACCTCTTTGATTTATTTTCAAAACAAAACTTCGTAAACTGGCGCTACCCATACCCGCCGACAAACAAGTTCATATAAGGTCAATAGACGACACCAATATTACTGAGGTAAATTGCGTTAAAGATACGTTCTAATACACTACCGCTTAGGTTAATTTTCATCACAAAAACTTTCTGACTGAATTGTTACAAAGACAAAATAATACTAACTTCAGGCTATGGTGGATTTTTCTTACATTTATTAAGAGATAAGTCTAAAATGACGAGACTTTTCTTGTGAGTACCACATTAGCATAATGGGCAAACCTGACGTGTGAACGCGGGAGGGAACACACGGACGGCGAAGTATCAAAGGATACAAGACGAAAGATCAAAGAAATATGATGACGATACCGGTCTCTTCAGACAATATAAACTGTAGAACATTTAAAACTTTTTATAGCTTTTATTTTCTTAATACATATAGTGTAAAAATCATTGCAGTACATGTACAGTACTGTATTATGTGAATAAAGATCAGTGGGTACTAAAACCATGTGTAACTTATTGCTTGTGGTCAATTAATTAGCATATTCTCTATAGGGACCACCTCTCTATAGTGGCCAATTTTGACCAGTCCCTTGAGTGGCCGCTATAGACAGGTTTGACTGTAGTCTTGGTATATAGGACATAGTAGAAAGGACATGTAATTCCTACCTCTTGCAGTGGTTTTCCTTGTTTGTAGTTGTAGCCTTTGTCTTCTGTCGCTTGGGCGCCGGTGCAGAAGGAGTGAGGTCGAAGGAAGGAGTAAGTAACGAACTGAGGTTAACTGGTTGCAGGGTGGTAAGGGGACTTTGATCGAAAGACGGCGGAGTTAGAGAAAGGGAAGAAGAAGAAGAAGAAATACTAGTAGACGAAGAGGAGTCTATGAGAGAGAAATTCTCCTCCGGAACCGGCGTCGACTGCGACCTTAGCTGCGGGACGGCTTCGGAAGGGCCGGTGGCGCTGACGATGGGGCTGACGACGGGGCTCCTGGCGGTGGGGAGGCTGGTGGGGGTACCGTGGAAGGTGCTCGGGTCCTCGCCGGCGTGTAGCAACATGGCTACCAAGACCTTCCTCAAGTCGGGCGTCTTGAGGCTGTTAATCTTGTCTGGCCAGGCCACATCTGCCGGCCAGAACTTCGGGCGGGATGACGATTTCCCGTACCCCTGCTTTTCGTCCGGCCTCAGTGCATTGAGCCACCGAGGGATGAGCCTCCTCGTTCCCTACTGATGCCACCGGCGCCGACGGACGCTGCAGCGAGGTGAACACATCGACGACCTCGCTGCCCTGGGACTCTGAAAGAGTAGATGGCAGATGGGTTAGATTTATCACATAAAAGAACATATACATTGATCGAATGGCAAAACTCGGTTTGCTGACGCTGCTCAATCTAATAAAAAGTAAGGACCATACCCGGAAGTTGAGCCAGGAACACTATACCGACTCATTAACTCTGCGCTCCCCGCGAGCGGACGGGAAAATTAACACAACCGTCAGTAAATTCTGAAATGGAGTATTTTATAATTTACAAAGAAAAAGATAATTCGTCCCAGGGAATCCCATGGATTGACGTGGTATTTCCGAAAAATCCCCGAAGAATTCGTCAAAGCTCTTCATTAAAGTTACATGACAGCCAGGCGGAACAATATGATACGTATTGTTTGTTTCGATCGCTTGGCTAGAGCCTATGCAGCTAAATTCCATCTGAATTTGCCGAGACTTTCCGATATGATGTTGTATGAATAATATTGAGTGATGCTTATTCGGGAGTTTTCTTGGCTGAGTGTCAAATGAAATCTGTAGTTTTCGTTGTCCTTCACGTTACCCCAACATTGCAACCAACAGAACGTTATAATCTGTCCTGGGTCATAATTCGGCAGCAACTACTTCTAGCCATGCCGCTATTCCAAACGTCGGAATCACGGTACATTGGTGATTTAATAGACATTCATAAGTAAATTGATACAAATTTGAAAACTGAGACATGTTTGAAAACAAATGGATCATGAATGTTAAGCCCTTTTTTCCAAATTCTCTGATCGTGTCTCCCCAGACATGAACATGTTGGAGATAGAACGCATCATATGGAGTTTATTCAAATCAACAGATCGACATGGATTTGCATGATATGGAGAACATCAATACACATTCCAGATGTTTTGTTAAACGTTGACAGGGTGCACAGTTAAAACGTTGAACGCCAGATTTAACCGGTTGCTTTCTGAGCGTTAGACAGGTAATACTTGTATCAAACCAACCGTAAATGAATTCTGAAACTGAGTATTTTACAATGTTAAAAAGGTGACTCCTCCCAGGGAATCCCACGGATTGAAGTGGTACTTCGGATAAATCCCCGAACAATTTGTCAAGGCTCTTATGTTAAGTGACACAACAGCCAGATGGAGAGAACTACATGCGTATTTTTTGTTACGATCGCTTGGCTAGAGCCTACATATTAAGACGCTATTAAAATTCCATCTGAATTTCCCGACACCTTCCGCTAAGATTTTGTAATAGAATTAAGTAATGGTTATTCCTATATTCGGGAGTTTTCTTGGTTGGATGTGAAATGAAAACTGTAGCCATCGTTGTATTTCCCTTGCCAACATTTACCCCCGACGTTGCAGCCAACAGGTTATCATCTGTCGTTTTTCCCAAGAAATGTAACCTTATTAGTGTTATCGACGTAAGTTACAACTTATCACATTGTTACACCGTATCTATTGACTTGGTTTCTCAGATTATCTACAGAAAATGTAACACGATCTTACCTTTTTATGTCTCCATTAAGTCCATTCTGTATTTTGGAAATAGTCTCCAATCAGGTCGCATAAACACTCCTAGGCCGGTTCCACTCCTCTGCCAGCTTTTGATACTATCTTATGCTACCGTAGGATCTCCTTGGACATTATCTTGGAAAATCGAACTACCGAAATGCTGCGTACGTTCGATCGATAAGTCAACAATCTTCCAAGTTTCCACCTTAAAAATGAAGTAAACACAAAGTAGCATGGCGAAGTTAGGGTACAGTGGCGAACTTGGGATAATCCATTATACATTTCAACCATATTTTTTTTCTTTGCAAAATATAAATATCACACTAACTTTTGTGTGGACTGAAAGCAATGAAATCATTTCTTTTAGCAGGGATTATGATGAAATCCGTCCATCAATTTTGCCACAGTGCGATACCAAGGTGATAAAAAAAGAAACTTGGCGATACTAATAGATTCATTATTACATGTATTATAGTATACCACACACCCCTCAAAATAAATAGTATCACCCAGACCGAGATGCTTTGCGCTTGTTGGTTGCCTAGGTAACACGTAGGTTAGCAGCGCGCATGCGTGCATATTTTGTTTAGCCGCGTCATTCGAACAGCAATCGTGTTTACAGTCGGGCCGTTTCTTTCAGCTCTTTATTTACAGCCTGCGTCACTACTTGTTTAGATTCAGCGAGTCAGCCTTTGGGAAGCTGTGGTTTAGTCACACATAGTACAAGGTATGAATTCTGTTTTGTAATGTTTATCATTTATTTTCAGCTACGTACGCCGTAAATAGATTGGTTAGATATAGTAGAAAATGTTACGGTGTCGGCGGAGCATTTCCTCGTATCGCTCGTAAGTTTACTACTCGCTCCTCCAAAGTACCAAACTAAATCATCAGTTTTCGTTGTAAGTTCTTTGTAAATAAGTAATCATCTACTACTAGCTTTGTATCGCTGCGTCAAAAATGTTTGTTTACACAAAATATGTTGTTTACGCTGTGCAAATGCTGGGCTCTGTAATGAGGTAACGCACGTCGTGCGACTTTCGGTTATAATGAGGAATTGTACGCCCGACCTCGCAAAGCATTGTGCGTTGCAAAATAGCGGCTATGATGTTCCAATCTTCCGCTGTAAACTCCTGTTTTTTAAAAGGAAATTTAGGCATTTCAAGTCCGACGTTTGTGACACGTTACTCATCGTATCAATGCGCTCCGTTTTACGCCACCGCTTTCCGCTTCTTGTGTACATGGATTACGTGCCAATTCGGGTTGCTTTGAGGTCATGCACGTGTCTGTTGACTACGCGAGGTACCTCGGCACGCGCAATGTCCGCCGCTATGCCCGTCGCTTTTGCGCCCACGAAAACGCGTGTCCGTTCTGTGCACAAGCGTGCGAAGTCAGCACGGGGCGAGGTAATGCACGCGTTCGGAGTTTGCGTGAAGTTGCTCAAAACTCGTCAATCGGCACGAAACGTGTTATTCTTCAAGCGACGCTATCTTTACACGCGTGCGGTTACCGTCACGCGACAGTAACTCCGCACCCGTGCAAAGATAGCGGCGTTTGAGAAATGGCACGTTTCGTGTGGAATGACGTGTTTTGAGGAACTTCACGTCGTGTTGTTCCTCGTTTCGGGTACCCAAAACATAGCTCAAAATTGTCATACACATTTAAACAATTACATTAAGATTTTCTCAACCCCAGACTGGTCTATAACTTGAACAACGTTGCAAAATCTGAACTTAATGATATTTGAAACTGATGAAAAAATATTTCTGTTAGCTTAAGTAACAGATCTAACGTTAACAACAAAAACTAACAACATGGGCCCCAAAACAATGAGTGGGCCAGAGACATGCCCTGATTAAACCACATTTCTATAAATCTTGGATACAAACGTCCTTACCTGTTGTTGTTTCTTGTATTCTCCTAACCTGACATAGGCCATGAACAGGTGGGACAGGAACTCTTCACTCTGCGGGACTTTCTTCACAGCATTTTCATAGATCCTGGCAACAAGATCCCCTAAAATAGATCACTGTAGTAAGTACAAGACTAGTTCTTTTACACCTGTCAGGAAAATGACTAAATTTGTACTGCCAAAGAACAGTTACTTTACTTAAGCAACTGCATATGATTTGGGAAATGGTTAGACGTTTCAGATAGTATCTCACTATCTGCTATCTTTCGTCAGTGACACTGAAGTGATCTGGAAGAAACTGGTCTTTTATATCCTAACTATGAATGAGGACAATTTTAGATGTCCAATAGGAAACTTTGTAAGACAAAGTCATGCTGAAGACAATTTGGATACCAATAGAAAACAAAGGTAAGGCAAAGTCACCGTTAATGAGTCAATTAGCTCCACTTGTTTTAGTTACAGTAGCTAAATGTTGGAACCAAAAATTGTCTAGACTAGAGTGTCTTGTACAAGCTTTCCACACTTCTCCCCTCCTCCTGTACCTGTTTTTGTATTATGTTTATTGTTCATTCAGGCATCTTATTATTACCTCTTTCCATTTCTCTATAACAGATGGTGAGTGCCTGCAGAGTTGCTTCCTCTATTGGCTCTTCTGATGCAACTTCCGCTGCCAACAGTAGAGCCTCCTGTCGCCTGCTGCTTCTCAGCAGTGCAATGGCTTTCAGGGCCTGTGGACGATACAATTATGATGGTCATGAACATGTATATGGTACATCGTACAGGTGCAAAACTGTATTTTCTTCTTGGACCAGTTTGAAATATCAAGACCTGCAAAAATCAGCGGACCAATGAACGGTTTATATCAGCAGGCATCCAAACATTTTTGTCCAAGAAATAAAAAGAGCAAAGCAGACTTTATAGTCATTTTCACCAAGTTTCTACAGTGAAACTAACAGAGGCAGTTAGCCTTCTTTACATGAAGATAGGATTTTAAACCCCAGTGGGAGTCGGATACTTCTACAAACAGATTCCTATGCAGCTAAATGGGTGAAAGAGGTAGGTAAAACAAGCATACAAACCTTGGCACATATCAGGTCCTTCTGCTTCCTCAGTACTTTATCCGCTTCCTGTATTGCTTTCTTGTTATTATTGGCATCTAGGGCATCTTGAAGGCAACAGAAACATCACAGAAAATGTTATATAAAACATCCTCTGCCCTCTATCTTCATGACCTAATCATCATCATATTGAAATTACTGTTGATTAAGCAGAACAATGAAATAAATATAGAATGCATTAATGAACACAGTACTAGACTAGTGTATTCTGTATCACCTGAAGTCCCAGAACAACTGCAGGTGAGATCGCTCGAGGGTCGGGGTGGGACCGAGGGTGATGTGTATTACACACATCCAGTGTATTTTTCTCATACAAGCCTTACAAAATACTTAGTTCAACTAAATCTCATGTTGTAACCGTGGCATTTGGTGACACTGGTAATCTCCAACAATAGTTACAAAAACAAAGGAAGCTTGAGTTTCACCAAATAACGGTAACTTTTGTAAATTCTATGCAAATGAGGTAACGGAGGGCATCGTAACTTTGGACATAAATTTACGAGTTCGACATCAAAATTTGCAGCAGTGTCATACTCATAGATCAGTTGTCTGAAAACAGTTGCATTTAGACTAATTATAAATGAGAGGTGGTGTTGGGGAATTTTCCGTTAAGGAGTTAACTTTACATCGGGGCTCGGCCATGCACGAATGAGGAATGAATGATGCACGATTGATACCATGAATCTCAGCCAGTAAAAGCAGAAAAATGTTGTTATGAATATAATGTTCCATATTGGTTAATTCTAAATAGGGTTACCGTAACTTCAGCATACAAATAACTCTGTCCATCTTTGACTTTTTGGAACGATTTTGAGAAAACAGAAGAAAGAATTTTCTGTCAACTAACTTCAGCTTCCCTCTGCAGGGCTCGAAATACTTTTTTCTGCATACTGGTGCAGGTAACATTAAAAATTACCTGCAACAGACAGATTTTACTTGCACCACTTTGAATTTAGAAAGTATGGATTATACTGAAATTGTTCAGGAACCATTGTAATTTTTTTTCTTTTATACTTTATACCTGTGGTAATAGTCAATGCAGCTAATAACAATCCATATTCACCTACATCATAGGACATTTATGTATAAAACCTAGTACATGGACCAGTGCAGGTTAGGTGCACGTAGACATCAGAAATGCCTGCACAGCTCCAACTTAGTCCAAGAGTCCAACTTTACCTGCACTAACCTGAATATTCAGATGGTATTTCGAGCCCTGCTCTGGTACATATTTTTTGACTGTGCATAAGTCTCTGCTGATGCGAGGATTGATGTAACTTACTAACTGTTACATTTCAACAAGTCATGTCAACGTTGATGATCTGTCGCTTCGTATGACAATGAGTGTCAATACTTAAGTATGAATGAGTACTCAAGTATGAATGCACAAAATGCCGCAAATTTGTTACAAGAACGTTGAAAAGATTCCCAAAAGTCTTGCATGGTAATGCCAGAAAGTGATATGATGACCTCTGCAGTCTGATCGGCACTGCATATGCAGCACATCCCTTGTTATTCCTGTCACTTCAGTGCAAAGTCATGATATATTTTGAACCACATTCTCGATTCTTAAAGAGTCTGCTAGCCGTTTAAAGGGATAGAATGTAAAAAATAAAGTCACTGTTTTCGGTCATTTTTTTCTACATGATTATGACTTGTCTACCTTATTACATCGCATGTCGAAGATGTCCTCTTAGCCCTTGCTAGCGGCTGGCTGGCAGAAACGATTGGTAAAAAGGTTAAACTTGGCTGTAAACTCGCTGGAAGAAATATGTCTGACTTGACGGTAGCTCTCGGCCGAAGCTGCCGTGATTAGCCCGGGGTATACGTAGTCATGTGACGGTGAGAGGTGAAATTCCCCGCTACCTCGCAAGACCACCATAATTAACTTCATTTCTTCACGATTCTATTCAGAACTGTTGACGAAAACTAACATGCCTCACTTCTGCATAATGAGACAATTAAAAGTTCTTCCAAAGTTATGGGTATGAGCTATGACAAATACAGCACCTTTCAAAATATGACTCCATTCATGATTTACTCACATGTCACAAGTGTGATATAAAAATTATACCCTTCCGTCGTACCTTCGAAAACAAACTAAAAGCACAAGGCTGAACTCCAGGATACTGTGGCAAATCAAGGATGTTATGTGGGGCCCAGGCACTAGAAAGAGTACAGCGTAGAGCGGCAAGAGTGACCGTCAACGATTTCCGCAGGACCAGTAGCAGGGCTCGAATACTGTTTTCTGCATACCTGCACCAGACAAATTGTACCTGCACCACTCTGAATTTATGAAGTATGGATCATAGTAAATTGTTCAGGAATCATTGGCATTTTTTATTATATACTTTATAGCTGGTAAAGTCAATGCAGCTAATAACAATCCATATACAACTACATATGACATTATTGTATAAAACCCAGTATACAGTCCAGTGCAGGTAAGGTGCAGGTAGACAACAGAAATACCTGCACTAACCTGCATAATTATGTAGGTGGTATTTCAAGCCCTGAGTAGTGTATCTGAAATGCTCACAAGCCTACAATGGCCACTCCTCGCTGAAAGAAGGAGAGACGCACGTCTAATCACTTTCTATAAAATTATGAATGGCATCACAAACATATCTCCAACCCAGTATATCTTAAACCAGCCCAACGCAGAACCAGAGGAAGCCACATGCTTAAATATCAGCAAGTTACATCCAAAAGGGACTGCTTCAGATTTTCCTTTTTCCCTCGCTTGCCCTAATCCGCACGCCATCCGCCCCCCTCCCCCAGCGATGCCCCAGCTGGTAGTTAGTGGGTAGCAAAAAAGAAGAAGATTGTAATCAAGGAGGTTATACCCTAACAGGGCTCGAAATACTGTAACAGTGGTGTTTAAGTACTGCCTATCGTCCTTGCCCAACGGCACTAGTGCTTTTGTGGCGACGGTGATAGCGTTCGTGATTTGTGATCTGCCGACCCCGGTTCGATTCCGGGTAGGGGGCATGTTGTTTCTTTCTGTTCTTACTCGCCCCTCTGGTTGTTTCACTGGTTCCCGTGCCGACCCTGTGAGTAACAGGCTAGCGGATGTGCCACACAGGGATGTCGAACTCGGAGATTCGAGGACGAATCTTGAAGAAAAGGGGGAGTAGTGTAACAGTGGTGTTTAAGTACTGCCTATCGTCCTTGCCCAACGGCACTAGTGCTTTTGTGGCGACGGTGATAGCGTTCGTGATTTGTGATCTGCCGACCCCGGTTCGATTCCGGGTAGGGGGCATGTTGTTTCTTTCTGTTCTTACTCGCCCCTCTGGTTGTTTCAATACCACCAGCATATGCTTAATGCACTAATAAATTGGAGCTATGCAGGTATTTCTGGTGTCTATCTGCATCGAACCTGCACTGGTCCACATACTGGGTTTTAGTAGAGTATATATATACATAAATATTCTATGGTGTAGGTGCATGTGGATGGTTATTACTAGTAGTTACATTGACTGTTACCACCTACATTGTACTAACTTAAAAAGTATAAAACAATTTCAGTATGATCCATACTTCCTAAATTCAGAGTGGTGCGGGTAAATTTTGTCTGGTGCAGATAATTTTCAACGCTGCCTGCACTAGTGCAGGTATGCAGAAAAAGTATTTCGAGCCCTGTGTACTGTACTCTACTCTATACTATAGACAAAATCTTTTGTATGTATCTTACAGTTCTAACGTTACCTTTGAAATTACATTTGGAACTTATCTGACAACAAAACTAGGTACTGCCCCACGACCTTGTGATGTTGCACATAGTGCCCGTGTGACTAGAGTGTTGTTCAGTGCCTGATTGTGGCAGGATTTACCGTATATCGGCCGCAGTCTTCTCTCGCTCACATCCACATGGCCGCGGCCCGCCATCTTGGAGCGCTCTGTGAGTGTGAACAGACTTCTGGGGAGGGGGGCAGAAGTCCGCTACACGGAACCTGACATCAGGTTCTGTGTTTTTGGGCCGGAACGATTAACACCGTCTCTATGCTGTTACCACAATCCACTTCTTAGCGGCAGAAGGCCAGGGGACGCTCAGAATTTCATTTCAAAACCTTTTTCCCTTTGCAGCATGACCTGTTCTTCTCCGCACAAGCGGCAGGTGTCGCTGAAACGGACCTGATCAGACCCGGAAGTGACCACAGGGTCAGGTCAGGTCAGGGGTCCGTGCCTAATTTACATATATGGGAACATTACAAGCACCCATCTAACCGTGTGAGAGGTTCGTCGAGTGGCGATTAGTCCATGTGGCTGCTGCCTGTGACGGGAAACAGAAAATATGGAGATAGAAGCAGGTGTGAACGTAATTTAGGTCTCGATGTAGATAAATATGAAACATATTGTTCCCTCCGTAAAACGGAGGGTTTGTTTTCACTGCTGTATACATGTTGTGGGTCAGAGGGACGTTTGTCAGCATGATAACCGAGAGAATGCATGGATGGATTGTTTGTCACCAGGGTAGGTTTTGACACGACAAAGGAATGGAATGACCAGTACGAATTACGGTTTGGGAGGGCGCTCTAGCGGTGTGTTATGGTTCTGTAGCAGAACTTCCGGTTTTGATATTTTTTGTTTTGTACTTGCTATTAAATGGTCTTGATTTTTCAGTGGTAACGTTAAGTACGTAAAAAGGATAACGTTTAGTAAGGTGTGTGAGTTTTGGGGTTTGCTTAAAAGGCTGGGCTGTCTACTAGGCCAGCAGCGTTCCCGCCAGGCATACGTCTTTACGTCTTTGGACGCATTTTTTTCTGGAAAGACGCACTCGGCTCGGCTGAATGTGTCCATAATAAAATCTGAAAGAAAGTCTGACCTGTACCACCAGTGTACAAAATGTATCTGGAATCTTTAAAGAAATAAGTCTTTATAAGAAGGAATCCTACCTTTACAATTTATACTTCAAATTCTTCACTTTCCGGTCATCCTAGTAGTGTGGGCATGGGGCGGAGCGGGGCACGTTTTACAACTAGCGGACCCATGTGCGACACACCCAGCCACGCGCCAGTCTGAGCTGTCCGTTGCCTAATGTAATTGTTTGTAGTCCGTGAAATACATCTGACAGTCAGCATTCTTTAACACTCGAAGATATCTTATGCAGATTTTATATTCTGATATTAACATGATACTTACTTGTCCTAGCTCATTTTCACGTATTTGTTAAAGATTTGTGGGTAATACTAGTATTGAACAAACAAACTGTTCTGCGCGAGTGCTGCACATCTCAACAAAAGTTCTCACGCTGTGGGCAGTTGATTGGCAGTCGGTATCTTTGACAAGCCGCCGGCGCCAAGCAGTCTAGATTGGCCACCAGGTCCAAATCCAATCATCTTAATAACCAATCACCGTTTGATAAATGTAATGTTACACTCTGTCATTGGTCACCGGGAAAAAAGCAAAAGTTACCGAGTACTAGCGCACGTGACGTTGGTAGCCACCTGTGTCGTCTGGAAACTTCAGTTTCTTCCCTAGCTGCTTACAATTTACTATTAAAGTTTCCCCATTTATCCAAGTTTAAAAGACGGTGCGCAGTAAATAAGTGAAGAATCCAAAACTATACACTTTATTTCTTATTTACAAATTTCTTTTGTTTCAAAAAGACGTTTCAAAAAGACAAAATTTGCGACAGAAAAGGGGCCGCAATATTGTTGTCAAGCGTCGATCAAGTCGGTTGTGCACTTAAGCGTTGGCCTGCGTGGCACATGGCGCGGCAGGCCCCCCTCCCCAGACGGACCGTCGATCGCAGCGCCCAGCACGTTGGGACGTCTTTCTGGCTACTGCTTCAAGGCTACACCGGCACTGATCACTGCCAAAGAGGCAGCAGATCGTCCTCCTTCGAGTAATGTATAACGTTCTTGGTCTATTTAAAAAGAAATCCAGCCAAAGATTTCACGCCGAAAACGGGGTTACCTGAGGTCGCAGGAAACAAACGCACGCTCGTGGAAAATGACGGCAATACCTTGTAAAACCCCACCGATTCGAAAAATTTGAGTAAAATGATTGGGCAAAATAAAAAAAAACAGAAAGTGTGATGGCGCCGTTATCTTATCGTCTCGGAAAACTATTTAATGCAGGAGGTCGCAACATCGATCGCACGAGGTAGACATTTTTTTAATACAATGACGGAAAAAAGTTGGCAGAATTTTTCCATGGGTTGACGAACTGGCTAGAGCCCTGTTTCGAAGCATCAAAAATCCAAAATTTTCATATAGACATGTCTGGACAAATAATACCCGGGCCAGATCACGGGAGGCTGATTCCCTCTGCTTATAGCTTTTTTTAATATAACGTATTTTGATGAAGAGGGTGGTCGTCGATAACTGAAAATGGGAGTAAAAGAGGCAACCGACATCCAATCTCAAGTGCATGATTATCCTCTCAAATTGCAGGAAATTGTGTTCTAGAGGGTTTGAAAATCCAAATTTTCCCGGGGGAGCATGCCCCCGGACCCCCCTACAATGCGAGCGCCTGCGGCGCTCATTACGCCCCACCCGAATACTAGTAATTGGACGCATACTTTCAAGAACCTGGTGGGAACGCTGCAGGCCAGGCTACCTGGCCTGGCTATTATGTCAGGCTACCCAGATCCCCCCATTCATAGCCCTATCATATGGCATTCAGCCAAAATAGCTGATTGACAGGCATGGTGATTGCTAAGTACTTTCAAACACTGCCAGTGACCCGAGGTTGGCCTGTCCACCAAAATTAATGCGTGCGCTGATGTCATTCATAAAATTTACTTGCTATGGCCTTACCAGGATGTCCAACCTTCATTGATATATGAAAGTTTTTATCTATTCTATATAACATTACTCATTACCTGCATGTATGCAGGTATGGTTTTCACGGGCGTGGGAAAATTTGGAAGCTGGGGATTTAGGGCGCTGTATCTCAAGAACGGATGGTGCGAGCACGACGATTTTTGGTACGTGGGTTGGGGGTGGTGGCCTGACACTCAGGTTTGATTTTGGGCCTCCTGGCGCTTGAACTTGACATTGCAGGTGGCATTTTTGGTGTTTTGGGGGCACTTTTGGCGCTGTGTGTCCGGAACGATATGCACCATTGCGACGATTTTTGGTGCATGGGTGGGAAGTTGTTGCCTGTTGCCTAGGATTGACTTTGGGCCTTGTCGCGTTTGAACTTGACGCGGCAGGTCTAATTTTGTGTCCAGGAGGGGTGTTTCCGGAGTTATATCTTCTGAACGGTTGGTGCGGGCGCAATGATATTTGGCACATGTGTCGGCGGTGGCTGAATAATGCTCAATTTTGATTTTGGCGCCCTTGGTGCTTGAACTTGACATTTTAGGTTACCTTTTGTGCGGGCACGGGGCGTGCGCTGTATCTCCGGAACGCAAGGTGCCATTGTGTTGCTATTTGGTACGTGAGTTGTTGGTGGTGTCCTGGTGGTGAGGTTTGATTTTGGGCCTGCTAGTGCTTGAACTTGATACTGTATAGGTTGACCCTGTTTTGGTGTGGTTGGGGCATCCTCCCAATATCTGCTTGGTTCTGAAAACAGATTACGGTTGGGTGTAGAACCATCATCTGGCCTGGGGCAACCTTCAATGTATCAGGTTACTTTGTATCCCCTGTCTTAGTGGCACTGACCGTGTGCCAGATGACGGGAGTGTACCAGATGATATATCTGTTGGTCAGGTATAATTGGAGTTTGCTTATTACTCTTTGTGGTGTTTCTAGAGCTGTATAGTACTGAGTTTAAAGTTCTGGTACAAGTTCCTTTACCCTGTTGGCAATCATGGTTGAACTTAAACAGAAGAAGATGCAATTTCATAATGTGGAGGAGAACTGTATAGAGCGTGGGCATAAGAGAAAGGTATGTGTATGATTTGTGTTTCTTTTTGTTTCTTTGGTAATGCCATTTCCAATTCCATACTGTATACAGGTAATTTGTAGTTTTGGGCTAGTCATATTCGCTTGGTTTTTGGGCCTGCTTAATCTATAGTACAGGCAGGGTTAAGTGGTGGAGGCTTAGCTTGGTTCTGTTTTAAATTCAGTATCGTTTGTTGCATTTTGTCGCGGCAAATATATGATGAAATTCCCCTTCTAAGCAAGTGCTCATTGGTTTGGGGGGATGTTTGCTGGGTGTTTGCTCTGACTACAACAGCTTCTGAAGTTTTCAAAGCTTCCATTGCCAGCAGCTTGCCATCTATAAATGGGATTGACAAGGACATTTTTCATAGTAAATTATGCTGTTAAATTTGGCTTAGATACTACAGGAGATTTAGATTTGGGTTGGATGGATTGAATGAAAATATCATACCACCCTGGGGACTAACTGTTGCTGCTGCATCATGGGGGCCAGCACTATTCATATTGTCTAATGTCTATGGAACTACTATAAAAGTATCATTGGTCAAATTATGCAAGTAACCTTCCGATGTCAAGTGAATAACACCCCAGAAATAAATCTTTAATGAATATCATTGGAAGAACACAAACCTAGGAGATTTAGCAGCTGCATTAGGTCAGTACATTGAAATAGGAAGATATTAGTACTGAATATATCATGTGACAGAGTAACTACATGTACATGGGCCATCTGAGACAAAAAAAAGGTTGCGTCTCAACAACTTCAAGGTACTGTGGTTTACATACTTAAGAAATCCAAAATAAGTAATGTTCATCCATGTCCAAACTTACAAATTCAGAAAATGGAATTTCAGACTTTTGCATGGTGCACAACCAACAGGGTAAAAAGCTCCAACCACGTACCACAGACAAAAAGGCAAAAATACACAATAGGTCTACAGAAACCCAATACATTTCATGCAGGCCTGAGGTCTACGAACTCTTGTTCTGGTACTGTTTTGTCCCATCCCAGCCCCCCTGGGTAGGTCCCCATGTCCTGGGTGCTCAGCCTATCTGATGGAGCCCTTCATCAAGTGTGCACAGTGTAAACCTCCTGTACTACTGTGTCTGCAGGTCAGTCATACTCAAGCTCTACTTACATGTACAGAAACGGCTGCATGGTTAGATGGTGTTCTGTATGTTTGTGAATGGTATAATTTTTGAGAAGTTTTGGATGGACCTTTGTGATATATTCTATAAAAAACTGGATCTGAACTTCTGTACCAGTACACATCCCAAATTGTGGATCAAAATTCCACTGTTTCCAACCCAAACAATTGACTTACCCAAAATTTTGACTGTCCAACTTAAGGTCTTTCACCTGGCTGAATTGGCATTTTGACCCTCCATTGTTTTCTCATTAAGGAAATAAGCTAAGAACCTACAGAAAATTTAAGCATTAGTATGAAAGAGGAAAATACGTAGTACCTGGATATAACAAATTTTAGCTATCGCCGAGCCATGACTAAACTAAGGATCAGCGATCACCCATTGGAAATTGAAGCTGGTAGATACAACCAAACTCCTCCTTATGAGACTACTAGTATGTACACTTTGCGAAAAGAACCACATGCATGTAGAAAACGAAATACACTTTGTCCTAGAGTGTTCACTGTACAATGATCTGCGCAATACATTTGTTAATGCTAAACATGTAGATCAGAAATATGCACACATAATGAAGGAAGATATGTTCAAATATCTCATGTTATCATCTGACCACGATATACTGGAAAATCTCTGTAAGTTCATCTACAAATGTTTTAGGAAGAGAGGAGATGCATGTAAACTATAGGATATGTATAACTTTGCGTTTACTACCTTTTGTACCAAACTGACTGCATTTAGCCCCAATGGGGCATGTATGAATATGCAATAAACTTTATTGTCATTGTTATTAATAAATTAAGAAAGAATGGAGCTGTAACGAATATTGATAGATGGGCATGATAGAATCCTAAATCTGATTTTTTTGGGTCATATTGATGACGTCATCAGGTTTTATGCCCCTAATATTATTTTTTTCTATGAGTACTATGACAAAACACAGCACTTTGGTACATACCACTGCAATGAAACTATGTTTTTCATGACTGTGCATAATGATGAAAGCTACAAACTCACTGTTGCACAAATTGATATCTACTAATGATCTGTAGTAATTAGAAGATATCTGTTTTCATCTAATTAAAAAAAAATCATTTTTTAATGACTACAGATCGTAAGTAGATATCAATTTGCGCAACCGTGAGTTTGTAGCTTTCATCATCATGCACATGAAAACATAGTTTCATTGCAGAGGTGTATACCAAAGTGCTGTATTTTGTCATAGAAAAAAATAATATTAGGGGCAATGAAACCTGATGATGTCATCAATATGGCCCCCCAAAAATCATATGTAGAATTCTTTCATTCTTTCATCAAAATTCGTTACGGCTCCATTCTTTCTTAATCTATTAATGAGAAAACAATGGAAGGTAAAAATGCCTATTTAGCCAACCTAAATACCTTAAGTCTCAAGAACAGTAGATGCAGCAACATGGCGGAGTTGCAACATATCAATGATGAATCATGATGTATTTGATTTCAGACATAAATGGATGTTTTACATGACATATATACATGTATCAGCATCACAAGGATCATTGTACCAAAAACTGTGTGATGATGCATTGTAATAGACTAAACATTATTTCTACACAGTGTTTTGCAAGAGGCTTTGAAAAATCCGGCCATGAGAGTGATCACAGATATGAGATCATTGTGAGTACTAGTAGATAGTTGATTTATTGTATTATAGGCATTGATAGGGGTTCAAAGGTACGTAAACGAGGTTTCTGGAAAAAATGGGGTGGGCTGGTGGTCTGGTCTAGTCACCCAGTGCCCCACTTTTTGGGGCCAAACTCACTTGTGTCTGAATTCGGCATGTTCCATTATTGGCAGAAGGGGGACATTTTTTACTATTGTGAGTGAATAAATTTTTAAAAGGCCAAATGTTGCCTTTCTTGTCTTGTTATTGAATCTGCCATTTTAAGCTTAATATAATATGGAAAAATGTATTTTCATTGACACGAAATTAAGATTTCTTGGGACAAAGTGGGTGAATTTTTTTTCCGTCGCAACAAGTAAATTTCCGTTCCGGGATGAGACAGCACTGGTCTACAAATAAAAAAATTCCCTTGCATACAGCAGGCCTGCAAATGACCTATTTGTGTAATGTCAATTTCAGATTTTAAGAATTAGATGAAGAGGATTAAATATATGTCCCCCATTATACAATATATATATATATGATGTGATAATGTACGTTGTCTAAGTCATCAATACATCTGCTGTCCCTGACATTCATTTTCCATTATTGCTCTCTCTGCCCCCCTCTTTCTCCCCTCTCTCTTTCCCCCACTCTCTCTCTTAAAGTTTCCTCTCTCTCTCTCCCCCCTCTCTCCCCCTCTCTCTCTCTCCCCCTCTCCCATCTCTTTCCCCTCTCTCTCCCCTCTCTCCCTCTCTCCCCTCTCTCTTCCCCTCTCTCTCTCTCCCCCTCTCTCTCCCCCTCTCTCCCTCCCTCTCCCCCTCTCCCTCTCTCCCCCTCTCCCCCCTCTCTCTTCCCCCCTCTCTCTTCCCCTCTCTCTCCCCTCTCTCCCCCCCTCTCTCCCCCTCTCTCCCCTCTCTGATCTTATTTATGTATGTATATATATAACGTTATAGCAATTAGATGTAACGTTACTATCATGTAGTAGTTGTTGATGTGTAAACTTGTGCCATTGTTGGCAGAAGAATACCCACACACCTTTTGTGTTGCCTGTAAAATGAAATCAGTCATGGTGCTCATTGCATGAATATGAAAAGAAAGTTAAGATTTCTGTAAATGTGTTTTCAGACTAATGAGTTCCCTGTGTTTGACCTTGGCTGGACAGCTGTGGAGGAACTAAAGCTGCTGGAAGCCCTGGGGGATTGTGGGATTGGTAATTGGTAAGGAGTTATGTAAACTATATTAAGCTAACTTAGGGTAGACAACAATAGAAAGTTCTCCTACATAAGAGACGAAACCATCACCCAGCTTCCTATTTAGTGGTTCATTTTATTTCTATGTCAAGATTTCCATTTTGTACAGTCTGCCAGCAGACATGAAGAAAACGGTATAAAATAGAAAGGCTACCCAAAATGCCTAAAACATGTCAACAGCCGGAGCTGAACCTCTCTTTGAATAGTAAGAAAATGATGTCAATATGTTGAAAATTAGTTACAAATGTCCATCTGAATAGAGATTTTGAAATTCAGAATATTGATTTTGCAGTTTTGGACTAAAATTTACAATACATGCCTGTTAAATGTGAACTACGCATTTTTAATTTTTTTAATTTTGTATGTATTAACTCACGCGACAGGATTTCTCAATTGTTCAATATGAATGCATACATGAATAACACCAAAAGATGTTTGCACAGGGCGAGTGCTAAAAACAAACGATTTTAGCAAAATCATTTGCTTTAATAGAAATTCCTTGGAAGCAGCTTCAATTAATATATGTAGATTATGTTAATGAGGTATAGTATAATGTTTAGATATACCCTGTAGCTTTGCAAAACCTCAATGTTTATGTTAGATCCACATTATTCTATTATCATTTTTCAATCATTTAAAGGTACTTGTAGTATATTTTGATGCTTTCTTCTGTTTTAGAAGAAATATGACATTGGTCAGGTAAACATTTGATATTTTAATACTATATCAAAAGAAGGGATTCATTGCATAACACATGCCATGAAAAGCTGAAAACTTGAATGCTTATCCTTTATGTTTTGTAATTACCAATTTGTCCCCCAGAAGTTTTTTTTTTTATTTTTTCTTTTACCCCGTTGCTCCAATTTTTTCTGAAAAATATCAAGAATCAACAAATAAAATTTAGTACTGCATGTACATGTAAAAAGAACCTGTAATGTTCATGTGTTTGATAATGTACAGTATTTGCTGTTGTCATCCTTTCTAGGCAGGAGATATCCAACAATGTTGGGACCAAATCAGCAGGAGAGTGTGAATCCCACTACTTGTTGTACTATGTCGGCAGGGCCAGGCCACCACTACCAGGTACTCAATGTACTTATTATATAAAGTATACAATAATTTTTCTCCATCTCCCTCCCAGTGCAAGAATGGCCTGTACCATATCAACCTTTTCCAGAAATGGACCGTCCAAACATCAACCCACTCCAAAATGGATATCTAATTTGATATCTAACTTGAGACCCATCCATACAAGAAGAAGAAGTCCATGCAAGAATCGACTCCACTTTGCAAAGTGCAATCTTCCATGTTACACCTTTTCCATCTCTACTACATGTACCATAGCTTGACATGCTCCTCCACAGTATCCTCTGGAATTAAACCCATGCCCGGGTCCTGTGGTCACCAGGTCCCTGGGCATAGCGGGGGGCATTTGTGTGTGTGTGTTTACGGTCTTGGACCAGAGTTTCTTTTAAGATGTCAGAGGTAGGCAGACAACGTCAGGCCGAAGGGCCACAGTTCCGCTACATTTATTGTATGACCAGTGTTGCTGATAATATTAATAGGTGTCCATAAGGTCATGTGATGTAGTTGTTTGGTCACCTGAATTCTGAGGAGACTCTGATAGGACAGTCAGATGCACTAGTTTTTTTTGTGTTGGAACAAAATTTTGCCTCATTATTAAATACCAACATGGATGAACATTAACTTTCATCTATTTATGTCTTAGTTTTTGAGGAACCAAAGAATATGGACCAGCTGTCTCCAGTCACTGCCAAATGTAAGTTTTACCTATTATTACTCATGGAGATTTGTCATTCACTTTAGTCATTATGGAACATTGTATTATGTGTGTACATGTATATTGATACTGCTGCAGGGCTCTAGCCAGCGTCCGCTTTTCCATCAATTGACGGAAATTTGCTGCGTGTGACGGAAAAATTTTAAAACCAATACGTCAACCTTGACGGACAAAAATCCTTGGTGGAAGCTACAGGCAGCTTGGGGACGCCGTCCACGGCTGTAAAAGCCACGCACTGTTTGTTTTGCTATTGTTATTATTGTTGACGATGTGTGTCGGCGCCCTTTGGCATACGATAATCTCATTAAAACCAGTTTTTTAAGGTCTCAGTTCAGTCTTTCTAACTCCTGGAATAGTGTTTTCGCAGTTTTCGTGACAATGGGAATTGGCTGACGGGAAAAAAAATTCGAGCTGGCTAGATGACTGCTGGCAAAGGAAATCAGAGTGAAACAACAAGGGAGTAGAAACAGAAAGAAACAATATCCCAACTCCCGGGATTTGAACCTGCGCCAAATCCAAAATGCAAACCACAACTCTGAAATAAAAGCTCAGAGCTGTTGGTGTGGTTAGTTTGGCAGCCCTTGATCAACCCCACTGTTACAAGTTAGAGTTTTTTTCAGAAACATAGAGTGATGTCCCTACATCAACATCACAAGAACACATGTTGTAAACTTGCCCTACTCAGTGAGTGAGGACCCGCCCCGCCCGGCAGCTGACTCCGCCCGTGCTGTGGAGATGGCTGGGTACATGCCAGCCAGGGGGGACTTCACAGAGGTAAGACATATGGCAATAGTTTCATCAGGTTGGTTCGTCACTGAGTAAAGAGACGCTTTTTTTTCACAACCTTTTATTCACACAGACATTTCTGTGACCATCTGCAATCATGCACTTCCAATGCACTTGCCTTGATCATGACCCTACAGCATTTTTTTCCGGACATTATTGATCGTCACAAAAAGAAGTATTGTGAGCAAACCTGTCAGTGTGGCATGTGTTTCGGCTCCCGCACTACACAAACGATGACCCGTGTACCTGGACATACAACCTCCACGAGGAGCAAATGGGACATTTAGTAATACATAAAATCTATCCCCATTGTGTTCACACTCAGGATTCGGGGACAAGGGGATTGTTCGCAGTGTCTCAAACTGGTTGGAACCCTGTTCAGGTTGTGAAGAATTAGGAAGCAATTTGTTGGGTCAAGGCTGATTTGAATCTGGGTTTCAAAGAGCTTGATTAGGTTTACTACTGTACAGGTTTACTGTACACAATATTTATTTTTGTCTTATTGTGTCTCTCAAGGAGTTCAACAACTTTGCAGAATGGGACATCAAAGACATCTACTTCCTTGATGTTGACGATGATTTGCTACGAGGTACATGTAACTATTTTCTGTCATTTTAAGTGTAGAAAAGATAAACATTCCTGAAAGAGTATATGTTACCTAACTACTGGTAAAATTAGCTGTTAAGAATCAAATTATCTCTGAAATACAAATTCTAAAGTTTTATAGGATTTTAGCCTGAGGGAAACATTTATTATTCTAAAAGAGCTGGATCCATATATCAATTCAAGATTTCGATTCTTCGCCATAGCATTCATTGCCCATTATACTAGTTCTCTCCACCCACCAATCAAATAGCTTAAGGTCGAGATGGGGTCCTGTACATGACATTGTGTTTAACACAATCTGTTGCAGCCAGGGCCTGATGGGCCCGGGCCTGATGGGCCCTCCCTGAAAGCTTTTTCACTAAATGTGCCAGGAAGTCTATACACATGTTGATTCTGAATGTCATCTTGTTCAGGTCTCTCAAAGTGTTAGGAATCGACATTGAATTTCACATTTTCAAAGATTGTGTTTTGTACTGTCAACACCTTAATCTTGTACTGATTTCATTACAGCATTAAAGCTTGCTGCAGTTGACATTTATCAATCTCAACTCAAGGAGAGGTGTAGAAGAAAAAAGTGAGTTAAGCATATTTTCTATATTTTTGAAGCCACTTTTAGAGTGCATATGTTTATTAAGTAGCAGTTAGTAATACACACCAATAACTGTTAATTGTGTTACTGCCAAGAGAGTGAAGCATTGTTACCCCCACGAAAAAATAATGATGATACCTCAAAGTTCTTGAAAATGGAAGTATTCATGGCTTTTGGGTGACTGTGTTTCTGCATATTTTACGTCAGGACATCATAAGAACCTGACTATGTGGTGATGCATGTACACATGTACATGTATTTTGGCATGTGGCGATGGGTAAGTTTTGGGAAAACGAAAGCCAGGAATTTCATTGGCACCCTGGCAGCTTATATTAATGCTGCAGCATACTTCCAATTTTTGTCTCTTTTCTCCTGGACATGGTATGGACATCCTGCTCAGTCAGCACTTGAAGTTGAAGTCAACCATTAATTGTCAAAACTATACTGCATCCACAGAGCAGACTGCACACTTGTAGTCTTTCTAACAATTTTATCTATGTTAGTATGTATGCCCAGGGGGAGGGATGTTTTACACTTCAGTTTTGGACCAGATTGATTGATTTTGAGTGGGTGTATTTTTGGACTGGTCTACTTTGCTAATTTACATATGGTGCACTGGAATAGTCCATTCTTGCATGGAATGACAATTTTTATTCATATGTCTTACGAGGAGCATTCAATAAGTAATGCCCCTGACCCACTGCCAGTTGTCTGATCTAGATGAAATGTTGTATGTGTAATGAGTCATATCTCTATGGGTTATGTTGCAAAATACAGCTCTGAACTACTTATGGTTACTGATTTACTGGTGTTTGAACTGAGTCAGGTGCGAAATGGACCAGGTGTGAAATGGAGCAAGTTTAGCGTCGCGCAGTGATCCGGTTTTTGTATTTGAAAGGACGCACACCAAAAGGGACTTTTGATGAAATGAAAAAAACTTATGGTGATGATGCCCCATCATATGACCTTGTAAAACGCTGGCATCCTGAATTCAAACAAGGCCGGAAGTCTGTGGAAACAGCTCCCAGACCGGGTCGTCCCTCTTCTGCCATTGATGAGGCATCTGTCGGAGGACCAACCTGGGATGTCCTACAAGAACGGTGTCCAGAGCTACATCAAATGATGGGAGAAATGCATAACTCTGGGTGGTTCCTATGTAGAGAAAGACTAATAACTGTGCCAAGTTTCATTAATCTCCTGCTATGGGAAATGGGTCAGGGACATTACTTATTGAATGCCCCTCGTATCTTTATCACAATTGTCTGCAGGGTATTTCTCACAAATGTTGATTATCACAGCAATTCCATGAATGACTCCAGATGCATAGATTATGTTAATGATCTGGGCCTGGGGCCTCTATTTTCTTTTTTCCCTCACACACAATGCTTCTGGGTGAGCCTAATCGTATAGTAATATTCTGTGCACGTAGCTTGAAACAAGGCTAGAGGGAAAACAATCTGCATTTTTGCAACAATGTTGCCGTTCTAGTTTACAGTCAAAGCCCTTGACTAATATTGAAGTTTTGTGCTGCTTGCTGTTTGGCACATGTCATGAAGTCTTGATTATTTTATATTTCAGGATTACAAGAGACTGTGGACTGATAAATCTGAAGAAACACCAGAGTGAGAACATTTTTTTTCTTGTGTGCCTAAAACATGTTACTTTCTAAATCAGTACAGTTGAGGACAGTTTAAAAAAAGGAGGAATCGTAAATGATGCATGAAGAAGCATAGAAATGGATAAAATTATGAAGGTGTATCACAGTAGTATTTGCAGAATGAACATGGCATTGCATATTTGCAACAAGATTTTTTTTAATTTATAGCTGCTAATTAAAGCATGCAGTTAGGTGTAAAATGCAATTGAGTTCAGAATAATCATCAGGTTCCTTAGGCCCGATTTAGACACATGTCGCTTTAACCGACCTGTGTCGGTTAACCGTCATATGACGCTTAACCGATACGATGACAGTTCTCTTTAGACACACCGGTGCGGGCGGGAGGAAGCGTTGCAGGCCGCCCATGGCGCAGGATACTAGTATTGCACGCGAATAAAAATGGCACATATTTTCGTTCATACATATCATAGTTCATACCTAAAATACCGTTTACTACCAGTATTTTCCTTCGGATGAGACATAACAAAGAGGATGAGGCACATGTACAGAGTGGACGGGCAATACCGAGACTTGAACTCGGCTTCTGTCCTCGCCACACTGATGCAATTGGTAGTGTAACCCGGGCATGTTGATAGGGCCATAGGAGGACACCAAAGCAGTCACCGGTGGCAGGCCATTCCACTTGGAAAATTTGACGAATTTGACGTCTCAAACGATTAGAATGAGGCAAAACTTGTTTCCATTGCTACGGGCTCGTTAGCATATTATTAGCATATGATCCATGACCTCCTATTACCGTCACCGGTGACGGTTTCTCTTTACACGCGAGAGAAACTGTCACGGCCCCCGCTGAACCGACCCTGGACCAGGTCCGGAGGTGGTTCACGGAAATACTGTCATACGCCCCTTATTAGTCTGTGACCAGACCCTCTGGTCGACAGACTTTTAGTTTTGTCACGTTTACGCGCGTTCGCAGCTGTATCTGTATGTTCCCGTTGTCTGAATTCTATGTGGTTTGGCAGGTCCTTTGTACTGAGGTTGACGATGATGCACGTGAACTTTTTTTTGCGGCAGGTGGTTTTATTATGGATTTTATAAAAATAACACCCCTACAATTTGTTCGTCTTGCGGTGTTTTGGTCCAGATCCTCTGTATGTGGGTCATGGTGTCATTGGAATTTGTCAAGCAGATGCGTGGTGTTACCTGATCGTCAAAGTTATTCGCGTTCGCATCGGTATCTGCATGTTCCCGTTGTCGCATACGTACGTTGTTTGGCAGGTCATCTGCACTGAGGTTGACGATGATGCACGTTGTTTTTTTTTTTGGTTGTTTTTGCGGCAGTTGGTTTTATTAGGGACGCAATAAAAATAACACCCCTACAAAATGTTCATCTTTCGGTGTATTAGTCCAGATCCCCTGTATATGGGTCATGCTGTAATTGAGATATTGCAAGCAGATGCGTGATGTTCTCTGGTCGTCAATGTAACGCGCTTTCGCATCTATATCTGCATGTTCCCGTTGTCGCATACGTTTGTGGTTTGGCAGGTTCTCTACACATAGTTGGACGATGATGCAAGGTGTTTTATTTTTTCGGCAGCTGTTTTTATTATGTATGTAATAATTTCAGAAATCACCCCTGCAAATTGTACGTTTCACAGTGTATTGGCCCATGTCTGCATATGGTGCCCGTTGAGGTAATTGGGTATAGTTAAGCAGATGCGCGATATGTGCAAGAATTTTACGCGCGTTTGCTTTCTACCTCTTATTCAACAAGTTTATCCGTACTACTTTATGTACCAGCATCATGGACCCCGGGATTCACCCATTAACACTGTGTCATGCTACCTTATGGCTTCACACTAGTTAAAAACTTATCGCACAGTTCATCATCAACAGCTGTGTGTTATCGTATGTGGGACATGGGAACCGACATCTAATGTTCCACTAATGACCCTGTCAATCAAATACCTCCTGTCGCCGTTTGCAATGAAGCGTGTAAGAATTCTCGTCCCAAATGAAGTTTAGCCATATTATATTCCCAGACTTCGACTAAGAAACATCAAGGTCCTATTCCGTGCTTCATACTTATTACGTCCATAACAGAAACATGTTAATACTTGGTGCGTTTGTCAGTCTGCCTGTCGGTCTTGTAGGTGTGTCTGTGTGTGAATGTGCCTGTGTATTAGAGTAGACCATCCGGTAACTTATCGTCACCATATCTTTTTGACTTTGGCCACATGTTATCTCACAATCCATACCTGTTTAGTAAGATTCACATGACACAGAAATATTAGGCAACTTTAGATACAACGATATATCTAACACCATGAAAAGAATCATATAGGATATAAGCACAACGTCACACACCAAAGAAGACAAAACAACCAACATATACCAGACCGACGTCACAGACTATGTTACCTACGGTCACTTGTTTCCTCTTTAGACCGGTGGCGGTTAAGCGTCATATGACAGTTAACCGACACAGCGACCTGTGTCAAAATCGGGCCATAGCCTGTGTTTACACAAACTCTCGCTGGCTGGGGTTGATCCTAGCGCGGCGGCAATTGTAGGGCCGGCCGCTAGGGGCACGATTTTAGTCAGGCTATCAGGTTCCTACTTACTTGAAATGGCACACATTCTCACATGAGATGAGAATGACGTACGAGGAAGATGCACCTTTTTATGGAGTTGACTTATTTTGGTGAGGCTCTGACATGATCAGGTCAAGTGTGGTCAGACATTGGTGGAAAAAAACTCCCTTTTGAGTTAGTGTGCCATTGTGGAAGCCATGAGGCATGGACTCCTGAAATAAAACACCTTTTTCACAACTGTAGCAGTCCAAACAGAAGCACCTTCCTGTGGCTGTGAAACCTTTTCTCATCTGCTGTACTGTCTTGCTTTGACTTCTTCTATCCCCCTAAACCAGGAAGTCATAGTTGATCATGAGTTGGACATGACAATGTACATGTACCACCACACAAACGTGTATTCACTGAGTCTCCATTGGTTTTATATTCACTTCTTACTCCGCCTTAATTAGCAGATGTAAAAGAAAATATAGAAATGAGAGTTCATACTCAAATTACCTTGTATCATTACTCAATAAGTTTCCTAGTTTTGTTTTCAAAACTTACTGGTTTATCATATCTAAGATAAATGACTTACGTTTGTATTTTCTGATGATTCCCAGTTTGTCTCTGATATCTTGGCTTCTATCCTGTCTTCAGTGTATGATAAAAGGTACAACAGGGCTGTGCGGGACATGAAGGATGGACTGAGACCTTTCTTGGAGTTCTTTCTTCCTGAACAGTTTGAAAGCTTTATGGAAGGGCTGATTTGTGAGTTGAAACCATTTTCACTATTCATGAAATCCTGTCCCTTCTTGAATTACATGTAAGGATCATTTTCTTGGGAACTAAATGACTAATGTAGTTCACAGATGAACAGAAAAGGGTATCCCTTTTATCATGCGTAGCCACAGGTCCTCCAATATGAGTAATGGGGAAAGTCATCTTAGGCGCTCACTTATGTCAGCAAATGCCTCTTTCTCAGCTACAGATTTTTGGCCATCTGAGACAAATGTCTGCACCTAGTCCATGGAGTGTAATATAACCCAGGATGTTCTTCAAAACATAAACAAAGGGGAGACGGAGAGGTGTCTAGTGCCATCAGGTTTTTGGCTTACGTCCTAGCAGAACATTCCAACACAAAAAAATGGAACTGCATTTGTAAAAAAAAAAAAAAAATTATTCCTTGAAGAAGGCCACACTTCTTGTTCCTGTGCGAATTACTAGGTGTGATGTGTGCATGTTTTGGTAAAGAAACACAGCTTGATTTTGAACCATGCCAGTAATCAGTGCCGTGGCAAGAAGGAGAGGGGTGGATTCACGTAATCAAAAAGTTGCAACAATGAAAATTTAGCTGTCGACAGTTAAAACTGCTAAAACTAGGTTATAGTTAACAAATCAAGAATAACAGAATACCTAGCTACTGGTGCACACTGGTGTGAGGGAATGCTTTGTGACATGTGGACATTTTCAACTAATTTGTAATTGTGAATAGATTGACAAAAGGCCACTGGGAAGACGAAAATGTTTTGTAAAAAATGTCTAGTTATTGTACATTTTTCTATGAACTCGTGTAGAACTGTTGACTGTAAATTATTCAGAATCTCAAATTTTCCTTTATACACATGCATGACTGTACTTCCAGTGGAGCAGGATATGCAGAAGGAGGTTAGAAGACTGCAGGAATTGAGACAAGCTGGAATCTCTTCCTTCAGAGGTAAGGTCAGACACAGATAGAGCACTGTACTGTTAGAAAGTCGTGTATTTGGGCTAGTAAATTTCTATAATAAGTTCATATTGATTATCTGTATATGTATATGCCATTGAGATCACTGAAAAAAAAGCTTATGAGTTACAGTGGAATATTAATTCTCTGAGTTATAAATCTATAGAAATAAACATGCCTTGCATGCATGAAGACGATACAAGTATAGAGCTACATGTATGTGGTTTGGGGCATGTGATGTATTTAATCTGCTCTGTGGGTAAACAATTATTGTTTGTACAAATTAAAGACATTGACGGCCAATGGCCAAGG
Organism: Branchiostoma floridae; assembly: GCF_000003815.2. Classification (NCBI taxonomy): domain Eukaryota; kingdom Metazoa; phylum Chordata; class Leptocardii; order Amphioxiformes; family Branchiostomatidae; genus Branchiostoma; species Branchiostoma floridae. Next base: position 790,251 of record NC_049989.1, read on the forward strand.
TCTTAGCAACCACAACAAAAAATGTAGTGGTTATATGTAATTATAGTAATATAAGGTTTGACAATTGTAAGCATTCCTGAATGCGAGTGCAACAAGGGCATGATAGCAGAAAGTGAAAGGTGAGCTTAGCATTGGTTGTACAAAGACATCGTTGGCCCTGCCTAACATGCATGTATAGACTGCATTGCACAATTTGTCCCAGGTATGAATTCTTGAATGTATCTTGCATGTATCTGCACACTCAAATCAAGCATTTTCTCATACATAAATTCTGGCATACTGCAGATGCCACACCTACATGTAGCTGCAGGGTGAAATAGAATCAGCCATCATTACCCTGAGGAAATTGACCTAGATACAAAATACTTTTTTATCTAACGTTATCCCACAGCAAGTAAATTTTATGGATGACATCAGCGGGCGCATTAATTTTCGACTGACTTCAGAAAAAAAACCAAGAATTTTCTTGCTTCTTCTTAGATGGTCAACATGACGAGAAAGTACCAAAATGGGCAAATATGTTGTGTTGTAGCCTAATGATTGTACTTGTAGAAGTGACACTAGCCAGGACGCCATGACTGTACTGAAGTGAAACTTAGTGAGTTAGATAGTTGTAAAAGTGGCACCAATATGGAAGCCACATGTAGTTGCCATGTTGGTAAGTGACACCAGTCTACCACACTAGTGTCACCTTTACTACACTAGTACATGTCTTCAATACAGGAATGAATGCCTTGTAGTCTGCGATACTATGTTTCGTCACTTCAATTATTTTTTTGCAATGTTTATTGTGTATATTTGGAAAATTTAGCTATCTTGTTTCTTTTACCCATCTTGTTCGCCCTATCGCACTATTTTTGCAGTCTGCAGAGGATGTCATTCATAAAATTTACTTGCTGTGCCTTAGTTATTAATTGACCTGATTGAATTATTCCCCAATCCCCCAAACCAGTGATATGAATGATGTGAAACTGTAGCCTTTGTTCCCATGTCCACAGCGGGACATCTGTATGAGAAACTCAGGCGTCGGAGGGAGGAGGAACTTGGAAGGAGACATATGCTCACTGATGTCCTCAGCAACATGCAGGTACAACAATATATTACTGGTGTCCCACTCTGTGAGTGATTTGTTTCTCGTTGCTGTGCATGGTATTGACATGTTGAGGAACACTTTGCTAATTCAATGAATTTCTCTGGGAGTTCCTTGTTCTCATTCTCAGGAAAGTCCTGGACATGTAAAGCAGTTTTTGCTGGAGTAGTGATCTCTGTGGTGTGCCTACAGTGTTACTATCAGTTGAAGTTGGCCTTTATCCCTGAAATCAGGCACCCTTAATCCTTTACAATCATGTAAGATCATGATGTTTCCCATTCTTTTCATGTCATTTACATGTATTCGTCGTTAAGTTTTTGAAAAGTTGAATTATCAACCTCAGTCCCTAGCTCTTCCAATCACTGAACCAGTAGCACCTTCATTCTGTTGCCTCAACCAAAACAACAACAGCCTGCTACAGTTTCCGTGACGGAGGTGATAAACACTCAGTCTCTATCGTCTCTGTTTTTATGTAACGCGAAGTCCCTCTGCAATAAACTGGATGAACTGGAACTGTTACATCAACTGTCTGACTCACACACCAATGTTGCCCTTGTTCACGAGAATTGGTTCATCACTTCCTCACCTGCAGAGATGACAGATATTGCCAACTTCACACGACAAACCCGCTCTGCTCACAAGCTGGACATCAATCATAAGTGTAGAACTGAACGTTATAAGACAAAGTGCCATTCCATATTACATGGTTTGCCTTAGTTCAACTGTTCAAATGTCCCCATGCCCCAATTCTACAAGTACAGTATGCTACTAATATTGATATATAACGTTATATACATGTATATATAATATATAAGGAAATAATGGATATCAGGTTGCCCTTTTTCTTTGAGGCGCTCAGTCTGATAAAAATGACTAATTTTTATTTCAGGATGAATTTGCTTGTCAGCAGTGGCTGCATCGTCAGGCACACATGTGAGTGATCTAGTTATTTCTCCAGTAGATTTAATAATGCATCTGACATAATTACCTTCGCCGAAAGGTTATGTTTTCCATACATTTGTTCTCATTAAAATCTAGAAATGACAATTTTTTGTTCGAAAAATAAATCGGCTTATTTTTCAGTGAAACCTACCTGATTGTTTAGGAAAATGGCTCTTTTAATCATAGCCCCAAAATGGCAACATTTGTTACAACAGTAAATTTTACCCTTTTTTTATTCGAAATGATTAACATTATTGGCTACATCATCTAGATGTAAGTAGATGTCCCTAGGGACATTTAAAAAGTGGGCAGCATTTTTACAACAGGTCAGATAGAGAGCTAAGAAAGCATCAAACAATGGTAACGTTTGTTACAGTCATTCCTGTACAACATTTTGTTAAGCAACGTGGGATACAAATTGCAGTTACTGACCCTTTCTTGTTTCTTTAGAAAGCCAGGAAAACTGTTAAGTCACAAAAATGGCCATTTCTAGTCTTATACTTGGATGATATAACCGTGGCAACCACTGTATTTATCATGGTAACTTTTGGTACCGAATTTGGCAACAGGCATAAACCACCTCACACAGCCTCCAAGATTAGTGATAGTAGCGATCTGACGTGATCGGTCAGAGGGCCTGGGTAGCTGGTTTCACCTGCCGAACAATCATAATGTAAATGTTTATTGTAGTGAATTCTGTGTACATGTACATGTATGTCCGTCTGTATTTCTGTGGGTCAGCAGCTACCAGCGCAAGCTGCCTCATCATCATCCACTGTGTTCAACTTCTACAGTCTTTGAAGAGTCCTGTTACAGTGTAGCTGTATTCAGTCTTTCTTCATCTTTTTCCACTGTGTTTTACATCCTGCAAGCTTCCATAGCTCTTAGAGTTTCTTTAGGCTTGCCTTCTGTCTTTTAGGTCTGCTTTCAGCAGGCTGATCAGGTTGACACAATGCCTTCCCTTGCATGCTTTTTATCTGCTGGAGCCTAGAATGGAGATTCCAGGGCCCTCAGGGCTTTTTGTGCTGTCCAAACATAGACCACCTTGATTGCTCAACTTTTACAGAGAGTTAGCTGCCTAGGCTGACCTGTGTAATGAGTTGTTTTATTGTCAACAAAGAAAGAAAGATCTATAGAATTCTATGAGAGTCCTAAACTCCATATTAGGGAGTGTTATTTTCCGATATTAATTTTCAGAAGTAAAACAATGTGTCTGACATACTCTGACAAAAGTTCGGATACAAAACCGATTTGAGGGGTGAATCCTGTGCGATGTTTAAAACTCACTTTGTTATGTGCTGTTTGATATCTTGTGAACAATTGTCTATCTTGGTGTGCACATACAATGTAGCTCCTTAGGTATGCCAAAAATATTAATGATGAAGGAAGTGTCTGCTTGGGTTTATAGGGAGTCTTACCTCGCATAATTCGCCACAAGTGAAATTCTCCAAAAATGCTGATTGTGAACTCATCGATACATAACCTAAGTATACGAAAATAACATTCCCTTCTGGAGTTTAGCACCCCTTATCTTTTTTTACAGGGAAGTAAATCCTGGTAGTAACGTCCCTTTGCTACCACTATCAGCCACAGGTCAGTGTTCTACATTATTCTTTATTCTCTGAACAGTAATAACGTTTATCATGAATAACCGTACAACCTAACTGGAAACCGAGAGTACTAAGGAACTCAAAGACTGCTCTGTATGTGCTATAATTGTAAAATGTGCTATTGTTGGTGTGAATTTACCTAGTACTAGAGGATCTGCATGGGGGTCTTGATAATGCTTAATGGTGAATTAAGAAGGGACAGTAATGTTTAACGGTAAATTCAGGAAGCCCAGTAACGCTTAAAAGTAAATTCAGGTGGGGTTAAAAAAAAGCATAACACTAAATTGACGCACATTCTAATTCGTGCAATGCTGGATTAGGCTACCTCAATGGGTGAAAATGGCTGATTAATGACAATGTGAAAAGAAAAAGGTGCGCAGAACCCGGATGAATGTCACTGGGAGCAGACAATATCCGCTGCCTCCATGACACTTGGCAAGTGTTTCCAACCCAGAGGTGGCGGCAGCAAATTTCTTATGGGCGGGGTGGACTATTGCTGACAAAATTTTCAGCATGTGGAGCGCCGAAGGCATGACAATCCTATATGGGAGTCCGAGGTACATTTGTATGTTTCCCCGGGAAAATTTTGAAATCTCTGAAATGCCTATTTTCTGCATTTTTGGACAGATTTTGCTGACAGACTAAGCTAAGTTAATGACATTTCTGCTGCCAAAATGACCGTCAACTCCAAAGCCTCACAAACTAAGATTGTAAACAAAGCGTAGGGTGACGTACATGTACGACCGCTGTTTGGTCGCAATATGCAGTGTTACGGGACCGGAAGATGTCTGGCCTCGGCATTGGACAGGAGGCCACTATAATATGACTACTGACTATTTCTTTAAATGTTTAGGTCAATGGAAAAAAAAAAAAACTGACCGCAATGGCCAGGTGGCCGCTATGCAAAGTTATACAGGTTTAACTTTAATGAAATGGAAAAATTTATAGAAACTCTACTCTAAAAGATTCAAACCATTTGGCGAAGGTACATGTATGAGGTCGTGGAACTCCAGTTGTCCTTGTTATAGTCCTTCATAATAGAAGTGGGAATCTTCTGCTCTATTAACCCTTCTATAATAAGCTGTCTATAGTATGCCTCCATTTTTATTATTGTTTTTAATATTTGACTGAATGATGCCTAATAGTAATACTGTGTATTAAGATTAATATTTTATTCATCTTTTGGTATGGTGAAATATATTGTACCTTTGGACCTTACACAGTTTGCTGGGTATGATAAGCTCAGTGAAGCTGAAAAGGAGGTAAATTTTCTAGTTACTTTTAGTGTTCTCTCAATTGATATTAAGTAATGCTAGTTCACCTTTATTACTGGTGATTCACACGAACCTTATGAGATTTAC